>NC_058022.1:21683720-21961274 GCF_019176455.1 Solea senegalensis
CAGCAAAAGTTACTCAAATTTGTTTTGATGCCTCTTGCATGCCTGTACACTGCGAGGCTTTTCAGTTCTGATGCATTTTCAATGTTATATCAATAAAAATGATAATAACCATTTGGCAGTCAGTGTATGAAGGCCTTTGCTTAGTCGTATTTACTGCTGATTACGATCATGTACCCACATGGTGGTTGTATCAGGAGGATATAATATGGTTTTGTGTGTGTGTACATGTGGAAATCACTAAATTACACTTTGTCTTTCAGTGTCATTAAAAATGAATTGTCCTCATGTCACAAAGTTTCAGTACACGTTATCAAAGTAAACCCTCTCTTCTAAGGCTAACTTGCCAAATGTCTGATTTTGGAAAATGCCCTGAAATAAGCTGAGAACTGGAGGAGGGAGAGTGTGAGGGGCGTGGTCTGGTCAGCTGCGTGAGGTGCTCAGTGAATCGCTCACACTGCACTCCAAGCAGTGGAGAGAGAAAGGCAACAAGGCAACATTGTTGTCTATGAAAGCCAATGGCAAAATTTGAATGCACTAGCTAGTGTTTGACCAGAGAAGCAGCAGATATGTATGTATAATTTCAATACTTTACACTAAACTGTGAAGATTTGCATCTGGATCATCAAATAATATTACTAGATACCCATATACACTTGTTTTCACCTTAAAAAAAAGGTTCAGGGGTTTAGTTACACTTTAATGAAGACTTGAAATACTTACAGTTGATGCTAACATTGAGCCACCAAACCACACTGCATATCTCTGCATATGATGAGTTATGACCTGGACATCGATTGGTTTGGGCTGAAGAGGGAGAAAGTGGGATCAGTTACATTTGAAAACACTGTAAGATAGTGTTGTAATGTCATTACATCAGACAGAATCAATAAGAGATTTTAACACAACTACATATGGAATATTGATACTGGCCATGATGTCACTATACATACTTCATTTACAGCCAAGACAATCTAGTACCCTTCGAAATTCATTCAATGTTTTCTTTCCTATTCCTGGACTTGAATCAGCCACATTGTGCCAAGCCTGAGGTGGATTTATAAATGCCAGTCTGCTCAAACTCAGGCTGGATGACATTTAACATCCCATCAACATGATTCACAATAGGCACTGCCTTCACAACTACACCAGCGGAGGCGGAAGCAGGACAAACTATATACATTTAATCATATTCCTATCTCTAAATTTAAACTCAAATAATGTACATTCAAGCATATCCTCACCAAGCATACACCAACT
Source organism: Solea senegalensis (assembly GCF_019176455.1). NCBI lineage: Eukaryota > Metazoa > Chordata > Actinopteri > Pleuronectiformes > Soleidae > Solea > Solea senegalensis. Next base: position 21,684,978 of record NC_058022.1, read on the forward strand.
TTTAAAAGACATTTTTTCACATCATGCAGTAATAGTCTAATAGTTTTTTTTAAATGAATGTGGACTCTCACCTTGAGTTTGCCTCCACTCAGCTCCTCACTCATTTTCAGTCGGGCATCAACCGTCCTTTTTAAGTCTCTCTGCATACGGCGACCAAAGTCCCTGAACATGGTAGAGCCTCCTGACAGAACTATGTTCTGTGGAAGAAGAGGTGATGGAGATTACAAAGCTGCACAGGTCAAACAAACAAACAAACAACAAGGCTCCCAAATCATGACACCGACGGTCTACTACTGCAACAAAATGCCATCCTTGATTACTAGACATAACAATGTCTCATAATGGGCAAAAATAACACCATCTCAATAATATTTCATATTTTCACAATGAAAATTGTGTTTTCTGCATTGTCTTAAGTGTGTTTAAGACAAACACCTGCCAAACAAAGCAAACACTAACGTTTGACAACAATTATGTAGATTATTGTGAGGTAACCTTATAGAGAGGACGCCTGACATCAATAGGACAATTCTGAATGACCTCATCCACGACCTCAGAGATCGGCTGGGTGAAGTCAGGGTTGGCAAACTGGGAAGGAAACAAAACAAAGAAGGTGTATTTACCAAAGATAATAAAACACTGTAGTGAACAAATCAAGGATACATGTGTACAGTATGCCACAGCTGTGCTAGCTTTAGTACTAAACAGCTCCCACTGATTACAATACATTATATCTGACTTAGACATCACAACTTAGACCCAGAGGCAGATGTACTACCAGGTTAGTGTAACTTTATACATCATCCTGTTGTAATGTCCATCTGAAAACATCTGGTGTGGTATGTTCCCCCAAATTGCCTCACCACACTGCTGTCAAATTGAAGGGTGACCCACACACAGAATGTAATGTTCACTAACATACAGTATGTGCTACAGCAGGGGCCTCAAACTCAAATGATCTGGGGGCCAGTGAGAATCTAATCAGGTCATGAGGTGGCCAGTCAAGTGAAAAAAGTAGTGGTGGAAGATATGAGTTTAAAATGATATCCCACTAATCCAACATGATATTGCAATAACAATATTTGAAATTGATGGGGGGACAGCATGTGGCTCTGGGGCTGCATTGTTTGAGACCTCTGTGCTAGAGGATAATGAAGTTTTGATTTTGGAGGAGCAAGATAGATATAATAACAATTAACCATTTACACAGAGACATTCATGCTTCATTTGTTGGCTGGTTTTCTAAAAACATTTTCCCAGTCACTGCAAATTAACTAAATTAATTTAGTAAATCCAACTTGAAATGAAGAGGTACGGAGTGCACTTTTTGCATCTTGGTCAAGTTGCAAATGTCTGTTGACCTGCACTTTATACTTTGACTCTGGCAGAGTTTGCTGTTAATTGTCAGCAAATAAACTCAATCATTAAGACTGCTTTAAATGTCTACTAATAGTGTCAGTTTCACTCTATTGTGAACAAAATAGCTCTCTTGAAATCCCAGGCTGTTTTGTGTCCTACATGATGGTCCATCACTAAACTTTTGGATGAGAGTTGAGCAAACAAGGTGGTGTTTCATGCTCAAGTCTTATCACACTCAGATCCCTGCTGTATTGACCAACCTCTGGATGGAAGAAGATCTCAGGTCCCAGGAAGCGCTCGTAGCCGACATCAATGGTGAACTCCTTCTTGCTGATGGAATTGATGCCGGTGTACTGCTTGATCCACTTGGAGCCGTCTGTGTCGTACTTGTTGAACTCTTTGACTAGATCTGGGCACACGTAGCTGAACCGCTCCTGGTGGGGAGCACAAGTACAAGCTGTTTATTCTGTTTCAGCAATTCCATAATGGTTTTACTGACACTGTTAGTAATGCTTTCTAAAAAGGCACCATGGTTGTAATCCTCCTTATAAGTCAGTTTGAAGTAATCAGCCACAGCAACTTACAAATGCATATTTTTTTATTTAGTGTTTGCCATTGACATAATCTTGTGCCTTAGAGCTTAAATGTACTTTTCTTATGTTATGTATTTCTTCTAACTTTGTTTTATTTATATTGACAATCAAGTTTAGTATGAAAGCATCCTGTAAACTTGTCTTTTTTCTCATTGTGCAACAGTATATTTTGTACATTGCAATCACAGCCATTTGTTTGATTTGTAGGGAATGTGGTCCACACTGCCAGACACACAACAGTGGAATTTGCATTTGTAAACATGTCTAGCAATATGCAGGACACACACTTGATGCTGAATCTTAATTATTGGTCTTGACTTTTTTTCTTTGTCTGCCTCTTGGAAATGAAGAATAGTCCTTGACATGGAGAACAATGTCTTGGACAACAGGCTATTTAATAAACAGGAGGCAAATGTGGGGAATTGACTAGCATATTGACCTTAAATCAATAAAATGAGTGACTGACAGAGGAAGCAAAAAAAGGTTTAGGCAAAGAACGCTTGGCAATGCAGGTTTGGAGAAGAAAACCTTAAACACCCCAGAAAAGGGAACAGAGCTGATTATCAGAAACAGCAGCTACACATCACTGGTAGACCAACAGTGACACCTGGTGTCTTATGGGGATAAACAATGAAAATCCAGCTCTCAAACATTCCTGTCGTAGTGAATGAAATGAGTCTCCTCAGACATCCAGATAGGATTTCTTGAGTAACTGATTTATTCCAAACATTCAACACATGAGATGTGTTAATCCATGTAATTTTCCATGACTTTACCCTTTCGTGTTGTATATAGTGTATATTGACATTACTGTATTTACTGCCTAGCAGGAGGGCAGAAAAATTTCAAATTAGTATTTTTTTACGATATATATTGCAAATGATATTTAAGCTGCTATATAAGATCAGCTTCATAACAGCATTAACCACATAAAAACATTAAATATAATGTAAAGCATTTTGGGGTTTAGGAAACACCAATCAACATTTTTCAACATTTTATGGGCCAAGCATCTAATGGATTCATTGGTAAAACAATCAACAGATTAAGATATTAGTTACTCTTGTCATCATCAGTGGAAGAACAATAATTGTCTCTTCAATGGAAAAAAAGTGGATGACGGGAACTGTAGATTGTAGGACGTACCTTTACTGCCTTGGCTGTCTCCAATGACTGCTCTGGTGGGATGCCCACCTCCCTCTCCCTCAGGAGCTGCTGGGTAAAGTAGGTGATGTCCCGTCCTGCGATGGGAATGTGCTTTATACAGCTGCCAATAACATAACCTTCAGCCTGAAAGACACAAGATGAAAGGTGGTGTTATACAATGTGCAACATACAAGTATAGAAAAAAAAAAAAGACACTGAGTCTACAAATGTTGGCTGGATATTTTTCCAGCTCTTCTCTTCATCCCTGTCGTGTTGTACTTGGCTCCTGTAAATCGTGCTCAGCAGTTTTAACGTGTTCAGCAGAGGCGACAGACAATGCTGAGTCAGTCACATGGCCTCTGAATGTATTCTGCAAGCACATTTCCTGAAACAGAGGAATTCCTTCCAACCACTGGTTTTAAACATCAACACTCAGCAAATAGACCGGTGGAAATATAATACTTTTTTCTTTTTTAAAAAGGGAGAAAGTCCTTCATTCATAGCCACAAACTGTATAAAACTCAGCTCTTGAACACTAGTGCCTCCAATCTTAACTAAAGCTGTAATAGGCAGAAAATCTAGAAAAGAAGTAGATTGTTGATTTACATCCTCACAGCCAGTTTAACATAATTTAAACAAGCAGCCAGTTTCATGCACAAGCAGCTACAGTGTAATAAACAATAAAACAATAAAACATGTCAATATTAGCAAAGTGTTTCAGAGATGGACAAATTGCCTCAGGTCATCCGTCAGGCGTGAACCTAGTACGTCTGCTCCTGCTCATCTGGTAGAAGAAGCTCAGTTAGAAATGTTGTGAGACATTGAGTAATTATTAGAGAGCAGTCAACTCACCACAGGGATGACATGGGTGACACCGTCTCCACTGTCAATGACCGTGCCTGTCAGTGTCCTCTCTCCCACCTGTCTGGATGTCCAGGAAGCTGCCAGAGCGAGCACAGCCTGCCACACACATATAATATGTAAGGAAGTGTTCATGTGATTACATCAGTATAGGTGTATGTTTACATGTAAATAAGTGGCAAAAGTTATTCAGTAGTGGGTCACACGTTCACGCTACACGGTTTACGGCAGGGGTGTAAAACTCTGGCCCACAGGCCAAATTTGGCCCACAGTGTAATTATATTTGGCCCGCAAGGCCATAACGAATGACTACTGGAGTTGACCCGCCGGTATTATACAGCACCTGTTTCTCTAATATACATGTGTCAATATCAACCGCCCAGGACAGATGTGGCCAACCACGTCATTTTACGTGGCTGCGAGTGCTTAATTGATCTTAAAAAAAGTTGCCTTATAATAAATCTATGTTGCTTTAAATAGTGCACTGACTTTCAACTACATTTTAACAGTGCATGGCAATTATGTTATTATCCGCAAAATGACGGCATCCCGCCAATAGTGTTTACATTAGTGTTTAATTACTACTACAAGTGAGATTAAGCAGATTGAGAAATATCCACAAATGATCCTTAAATGTTCAGAATGTAAAAGATTGATGCAGAAAAACAAACAGTATTTCTTTTGTGGTATGAGGCGGTGTCGGTAATCAAAGAGTACAATCTACCTTTACACCACATACACATTTTTTATTTTTTGGTTATTTATTTTTAGACAATATTTTAATCAGATATCATATCTTAAAATTAGATCGAGCCCAAAATTTTTCAACTCGAGGTAATGTTTGAGCAAGCATCAAAGTAGAACAAAAATTAAAAATTTTAAATAATTAACAAAAACAAGCCAAATTAAAACAGGTATTTTAATACATTTTTGTGACCGCTCCAAATTTATTAAAACTGGCGATGGATTTGAGTTTGACACCCCTGGTTTACGGAGTCGGAGAATCATGGTCCTTCCCAGATTATTTGATTTGCTTTGATCTGGAGTTTTTGCAGTCACTGTGGGTTCACACTACACGAGTGGCCACCAATGACAGGCAGGTCAGTTGTGCTCCATGGCCATTCTTTGAACATTTCACACTTCATGACTACCAATCAACCAATCAAGCCACTCATGTAGTGTGAATTAGGCCCTTGTCAGTAGTACTGATCAGGGATGTCACAAACAAAGTAATGGAAAAGGCTCTGAACACTAGTACTGCAAGTACACGTTTGTTGAAATTCTTGAATAAAAAGCGATTTGTTTTTTATTAATTACAGCTAGTGTTAGAATAAATACAAAAAAAAGGCATCACATGTGGACTTGTAAATCTCACCTGCACAGCGATGTACAGCCCTGGTACATTGAAAGACTCGAACATAATTTCAGCTGTGTACTCTCGGTTTTCTGGTGTGTTGAGGGGAGGCTCTGTCTGCAAGGACACACAAACACAAAATGTACATTTATTTTTTCACATACTGACTTAAAATTAGAGGCGTAATTAGAGCGGCATAGGTAAACTATACTATAACACTTCATATTAAAAAAGAAAACATTAAAACTGAATTTTTTTGTTTGTAGAGAAAACCATTTTCTGACATTTTGTAGACCAAACAATTACTCGGACTGAAAAAAATATTCAATTGATTAATTGATTATTTTAAAAAAAATGTTAGTTGCAGACTAAGTCTGTGCAAACTACAGAGCAACACATACCTACCTAAATAGAATCCTCAAGGAATTTTATCCAAATCCATTCTTAATTTTTTGCTTTATGCCGGTCAAAAACAGACAGTCCAGCAAAAACCTAATAAAAATCCTATAATGGTACAAGAATGCCTGGGTGTCCTCTGGCCTTCTAGCATTAAGTAAGCTGTGATACATATTGTAGCTTTAATTATTCATTACTATTAAAATAAAAAAACAACACAAACCAAATTTAGAAGTATTATTTGTGGCTAAACCTTTTGTTTATTAGACCTGGATCAAACATATTCTTACCAGGAGGAAGTAGTGGTCCTCAGGCTCAGCTCTCAAGTACTTGAAGATGACCTGCTCCATGAAGCGCTCCATGAGATCCCAGTCCTCCACAATCCCATGACGGATTGGCCACTGTTGACACATGGGCTCAGGTAATTAGAGCAGTGTAGGTGACCTGAATGCAAAATGCCAGAAGAGTGGCATGCACGCATCTCCATTTGTCCATCTATGTGACTTTAATAGCATGTCGTTTCCTTTATTCATTGACACGTCTACAACTGACCCATGGAAACAGTGAGTGTGCTGCAGTTTAAGAATGTCATAATGAAGTTTGTTCAAGAGGTCCAACAACCTCTGCAAGTACTGCTGAGTAATAGCATCATGGATTTGTTATGCGAGGTGCAGCTGGCTGCCTTCATCCCCAGCACCATAATGGATCTTTCCTTTAGTTTACATGTTTCTACTAATGTTGTAACATTATCTCGTCAAACAAATACAGGTATCATCAGATATGACTGCATTCCAATTGTGTGTACTTTTTAAGGTTTCCACACCGTGTCCAGATTAAATTCTCATCGTAAACAGTATGTGTATGGGTTCAAATTAGGCTCAAAAGAATATTGGGCTGTACAGGACTGATCACAAATAAATGTATGTATACCTTTTGTAAAACTTAATCAGCAAGAGAAAAAATGAAATGTGTACAAAATATTTGTTTCAAGAAAATGAGAAAAGATGTGGCCAAACTTAACATAACACTCTTTCTGATATGTCTTGAGTCTTCAAATACATTTGATTTTATCATATACTCATTATGGAAAAGAGGCTTTTCTGCTTAGAACTACATGGATTCAGGACACAGCTTTACACCAGTGCTCCATGTAAATGGGACATTTATGTAGAGCAAGGCTATTGTCAGGGATATTAACTCCTGTGCATTTTCTGCTGTGAGAATTCTGTCTGCACCAAAAGTAGAGAATGAAACAACTACAGTAAGTATATGCTTCAGAATCAGAAAACCAACATTTAGCAAAGTAAAATTAACTTTCTTATCTAGAAACCATTATCTTCAAACTATCTTGTTATTTAACACTATGATGTTAAATAAAAAGACCAATTCACTGACACTGTTGACATGTAGTTAACATTGGCACCTCTTTTACAACCTCTCTTTTTAAAGTGACTGTGTTGGAGAAATACAGGCTGCAGTTCATAAAATCACATTACATGTCATGTTGTGTGCCTTTGTGGCTGTGTAACAGGGGCATGAGATCATGTACCTTAGTGGAATATGTGGGCTTGTCTACTGCTTCATCTCCGATGTAGAAATCCAAGTCATCCACCCCCTTCATCATTCTCCGCTGGGCCTGGTCTCCAACTTTGGCTGACTCTTTGATGGCAATACCTGATCAGTAAAGAAGAGAACTCAATATATGGGAAAAGAGCTGTGTACTGAAAAGTCCATGTTATTAACTTGATGTAAAAATCCCTTGATTACATAATTATACATTTTTCATAATTTCAAGCTAACAGCAGTCAGATTTAGGCCAAAATGGAAATTATGAATTTAATCTAGGGTTTAAAGGAAAATACTGAATTGCTTTTTTTCACCTTAGGCATACAGTGTGGTGTCAAACAGATTTGCTATGCACATGAAGAGTCTGTATACTTGTCCTGTTATTTATTTATGTAATTATTCTTATACATTTTTTCTTACTGTGCTGTGGGGTCATCAAACTGTTTAGAGGGGTGGGGGGTAGATAGACAAGGGTAAGGGAAGACTTATATTGACAGATATTGCAAAAGTAATTTAATTTGCAATATTATTTAATATTGAGCAACACCGTGCCATTACAAAGATAAGAATGATTTCCAACATGTACGGGTTGAATTTATTAAATTTGCGTAGAACAATCAAAAATAGAAGAATGTGACTGCAGCCTTTGCCATTTACTAACTGCATTATTATATTCACAAAATTGGGATTTTGTATGAAAATGATAATCACCGCAAATTAACTCTCCAATTTTCACTTCTGTATGACATAGTGTGGCCATTGTCATTGTCACTGGCCTGCTTGGCTGGTGTTAGCGCAATTTAATGCACAGTGAAATACTCACATGATGGAATGATGAACTGTGGCTCTGTGTTCCCTGCATAACCCAGTTTGGTATAACTGCAAAAAGAGAAAATCATTAAATCTCTTTATGAAGAAGCTAATTGCATGAGCTGGTCAACAACATCTGCATTTGTATGTGTCGATGTTTACTTTAGCAAATATTATTTTTGGCTTCTTTCACGTATTGTTGTAATCAATGCCATCACTGTCCTGTGGGAGGGGGCTGGTTGGATGCCAAAAGCAGCGGCAGCTCCAGAGTTTGCTAATGGGAGGCCATTAAAAGAGCCATTCATGACACACTGGGAACTGAGGACTATTCATATTTCTCTCGAGAAAATAAAAGATCTTTTCTGGATACACTGACCACTCACCCTTCATATGAACTAAATGTGACCTAGTGAAAAACCTTAGAATCCTCCAAAAAGTCATTTTGACTGCAACATTTCGACATGCGTTCAAACCAAACCCAGCTCACAGTGGGAGCATACCTAAGACTTTAAGAGTTTGCAGCCTTCTCCACATATATTAGCTCTGTTTGATTGTTTTGTGGGGCACATGCTGACCAGATGTAGTCTCAGACAAGACTATTGCATTTCCTGCACTCAGGGCCCAGGGGACTGATAGAAGACACTGCTGACAACTGCCAAAGCTCTGTGGACATAACAGGCCACATCCTGGTAATAACAGTGGCTCCTTTGAATTGAACTTCATAAACACAATAGGAAGCTGGACTAGGCCACATCAGCAGTCTAAAAGAAAAAAAAACAGTTGTTATGATCGACAACTGTCCTATGTAACAGTGATTTTGTTGTCGGCAGAACAACTTTATAATCTTTTTTTAACATTAACATTCATGAAACTACAATACATTTTGCTTTAAACATTTCTTTTTTGGATGACGAGAAAGAGCAGAAGCAGAGAGGAGCCAACACTGCAGTTGTTGCACATTGGTACAAAAATATGAAGACTGAGGGCAACTATCGACAGTATAACCTAGTGACTCAGGCCTGATTGAGTACACATTGGTCGTATACATGAAAATGCAACAGCAGCATTTTAAGATTTTTACACTCTGGGACCAGTTTTCACAAAACAGCATTTTGGTGCTCTCAAGACACTGGTTCCATGTGGATTCAAAAGCTTTAAGCAGATTCTCCACGACTTCTTTCCTTGAACAAATGAGAGAGCCCTGCAGAGACATTTTGTGAACCACAGTTTTACAGAATAGACCTAAAAATAAACTATGTGTATAAATGACTAAATGTGCTACCCGAAGAGAAAAGGAAAATTGCTTCTCCGCTGGAAAGATTCAAGGCTTTGGTCTAATCTTTAGGGTTGAGTAGAGTCACCTCCTTTAAAGCTAGGATCAGTAATTTCTTGTTGAAACAAACATTACATCCCTGAGCCATCAATCAATAAAGTTGTAAGAAAACAAAAAAAGCCTTCGAAATTCTATTATGAAAATTAGCATTTAATTTAAACGACATGGAATGTCTTTTGTGTCACTAACTATACTCTCATAGTTTGTGACCACAGTTTTCATAACAAGGTGAGAAGAACATTACACGCTGTTGAAGGTGGATGACAGCCAGAAGTTAGCAAGCAAGACACTAGTAGTCTCCTAGTAGGCAGAAGATACCTGGCTGAAGAAGAAGGAGTTTACGGCAAAGAAAGCTACATTAAGAGATTCCCCATCCACATTCATTACATAGGCTTTATGCACGTTGTTCTTTATGTTGTGACTAAATTGAGAAATCTTGAACATCTCACTTTTCACGTTGTGTTTTCTTCAGTTATTTTGGTACAATTACCAATGGAAATGCAAAAAAACTACATACAGTACCGAACATTCCACTTGCTGGAAATACGGCTTTAGACAGATATTGCAATATATTGATTATCACAGAATTGTTGTATTGTGATATTATTGTTCAGAATCAGTATAAGTATTGGTCTGATATTGGTCAAAAATCACTAGATCGGATATTGGACAAATTAAAATGTAAAATCCAATTCAATCCAAAAGTCCTATATATGACATGCTTTACTGTGCACAGATTGTAAAAAATGTTTAAAAATTATATTTGGGTAACATTTGTTTGTTATCCAGTTGGAGAATTATGTCTCTGAAATGACTCAGTACAAATGTGTTATTAACAGCTTCATAGTTCACAAAACGTCTAAAATGACTGAATGAGACTAATATCGTTATCGTTAGATACTCGAGTGTGTGATATCGGTATCGGACACAAAAAGTGGTATCATCCCACCCCTAATTATTGTTATCATGGACCATGAATCTCACCATTTATTTCAGTTGGTCAGTTTTTAAGTTTAAATTTACACTGAATTGCAATATCATTCACACTTGTCTCTGTGGCATTTCAAAGAGTGAAGTGTGGTCAAGTGTGTTACACATTTCATTTATTACATTTTTATAGTAAGATTTTATCAGTATTATTCATTCATAATCCAACCAAATATGACTTTAGTGGTGGCCTTTTCAAAATAAGAAAATTATTAGAGCCTGTTATGACAAACGTTGCATTTTTACTTTAATGTGAAAAGCCACTTGCAGTGACAAACATCATCAGACTGCAGTTTTCCTCGACCATGTGGACAGTTGAATAGGAATCTTTTATCATTTGGCTAAATATTTAGATTTTATGGTTCTGAACTTGATTTTTAATTTGGTCTACCTACATATTCTAGTCAGTGTCGTTTCCAGCAGCAGTGGGGAGATGTTTTTAGTGGGGAAGTAAAACACACACAAATTGTTCAGTACACAAACCACAGAATGGTTCATACACTTAACCATAGTCTTTCTGTTCTGCAACCACTCATTTGGATTTGTCCCCCATCAGTCCGATCACCTCCAAACTACAACAGACCCACACATTCACAAAAGGTTGGTCTTTGCTGTGAGGTACGACAGAACAAGTTGGACTTGACAGGGGAGAAACAACAAAATATATTTCGTACACATATAAAAATTGAGGTTTCATATATGATTTAATTTATAATCACATTACTGGATGTAAGAGTTATTCGTGTGAATAGAAGAAATAGGAAAACTGAAAATAGTAATTTTCTTAGTGTTTTATTCACCTTTTTTGAGCTGTTGCTCCGTCCTTCATGCTTAACCTTTCCACTGCCAAAAGGCCACAGACAACAGAATTACTGACTATGGATTGTGAACATAATGTATTGGAGTACCTTGCATAAGCTTTAGAGGTAAACACTTCCTCAGGTATTGGAGGCAAAACAGCTAAAAGCAGAGTGAACTTGGAGGATTAGGGCTTAATGAGGGATCAACCAGTGACTGCCACACTACTGGCTTAATACAAATCTTCTGTAACTTTCTGATTTATCAATGTTTTTTAGTGTTAACACTACAGTCCAGTTATAAGTTATGAATGGAGCTAGGTAACAACAGCAAAGGCTGACATCAGTAGGCTGTAGCAGCAGCAATACTCTGAACACCTTCATACCACGAAGCAGTTTCAGCTTGTCTCCCACGACCTGCCTCAACAAGCATAAACACACACTTCATGGCTGACAGCGGACATCATTGCATAGGAAGGCAGGAGATTAGCACAAAAGTGGTCGAAAGCATTTTGACACATGATATTTGAAGCTTTCTGGAATCCTTGATTTGTGTTGCTCAGTGAAGAAACTCATTGGCAAATGCTTACAAAAAAATTGTCATCTATAATGTGGCCTACTCCTAACCAGCCCTCAATTATGACTGCATACCTGCTTTGAAATTGCAGGTATGCCAAAAACAGATATAGAATGACCCCACCCATTTATAGCACTAGGCTGGAAGACCTGAGATATGTTTCTGCTGAGAAAGCCCTAATTTGGCAAAAAAGTAAGTCATCCGTTTCCAAATTTCCACTGTAGTTCTTTCATTGCTTGTCTCTTTATACCCCTACTATTTTTTCCTTTTACTGCATGACTGTTTTCACCCAGAACTAAACTCAATGTTTAAAAACCAAAACAGAGCCAGCAGCATTTCCAAGCTTGTTCACTTTAGGGGCTTAGAATCTCCAGTTATGCAAAGGGCAGGCATAAATGTAGCAGTTGTGGATGCAGCCTAGCACTAGCATTCACCAGCCAGGCTACTTAATCATTTGATGTTTATAAGGAAGTGATGTGGTCATCCTTTGGACATCATGGGTATGACTCAAACAACTGCCCAACTCTCTCAACACGTCACAACATCCGATAGCTGGTACTCTCTGGCAAAACTGCAGAGCTAAATAAAGTTAAACTTATTTAAAAAGATGCAGTGGTAAACTAATTAACTATCAACACACTTAATCCTCTTTCTCACTAATAATTAGCTGGAACCCCCTACAAAGGTGATTTAAACAATTCCCATTGCCAGTGATTGGTTGCTCTGCACGGTGGTGTGCTTATTCATTATTGTGAATTGTGATGTCATAAATATGCCACAAACAAAATGAGGAAAAAGTTAAGAATACCACTATGGAGCTTGATAAATAAGATAATAATATACTAGTATTGTATGTACTAGTATTTACCTGCAGCTCTCAAAATACACAAGACAGCAGATAAAATAAATAAATAACTAAAGACATAAAAAGGCAGTGCAATCATGGCAGTGTTATGGTGTTTACTACATCAAATCTTTTCTTTCAGTCCCTTTTCTTTTAACTGTAAACATTAAGGAACGCCACAACTGTTAATGTCTATTTATATAAATAAAATGGATGAAGATAGAATGCTGATTTCACACATTTTTGTTTGTTATTTATGTAACTACTGGGAAATGGTGTGATAGTGGATGTGTTATGGCTTGGTAAAAATAGAAGGCCTCTACTTGATGAGTAGAAAACTCGCACAGAATAGCCCAATTCTGCGCTTACCCCACCACCGTCTGTCCTGTTGTCCCAGTAAAGCTCTGAAGCTGTAAACCAGTGAAAAGCCTTGGGGTGGGTGGTGGTGGTGGGTGGGGGAATATGCAGGGTATGCAATGTGAAGAGTGACGAGTTCAAGTCTCAACATGGAAGCAATGCAAGCCACCTAGAAGCCCCCAGAAGTAAACAAGGAAACCCAACATCATCTGAGGACTGTTATTAGAGCAAATCTACATGTCCACACAGTTAAAATGAAATTTCTTCAGCTGATAATAAAAACAAGAACTACAGGTGAAAATATTTCATGCGTCTCATTTTACTACCAACAACCCTTAATTGTAAAATAAAAGGTGACACACCAGGAAAGGGGGTATGTATACACAGATCTGCAGACGGGAGGAGCTGAGAAAACGTTAGCTTTGAAAATTTGTTTGTCCTTCAAACCATAATTTAATGTCTGAGCAAAATATTCTTTGCTAGAGTGAAAATGAGGCTGGGAAACTACTACAGGAAAGAACCAGTAGCCCGGTGTGGAGGAGAAATTAGAGAAGTTAATCAAAAAAACATGCTCGGATGCCGAGAAACCACCATATATGGACTAAAAAGCGTGAATGAGGAAGTGGAGGCTGTGTAGGAAGTAGCACTGCGCCTGCTCAGATCCACACTGATGAGCAAAGATTTATGAATTGAACGGACTACTAAAACAACACTAATACCTTTCACATATCAGCGTGAACAGTGTGGTGCATTAATACAGAATGTCACAGTGCATTGGCTCCACCACTCTAAAATGAATGAAGGCAGAAGTGAGGGAATCTCATCTCTTCTCGGCCAAGTGTCAGTCTTTGAACAGCGAACACTGCTTGTGTAGTTACATTGAAAAACCAACGACTGGAGTAAAACCGTTGCTAATAATGCAAATGGCTAACGTGCAGGACGACGAGAATGGAGGAAAGAAAAGTGACGACTGTGCACTTCAGAGCAGCACACATTATGTGACTAGGCTCACCAAATACAACGAGCATATGCTAATAATAACACATCACAGTTAGCTTTTCATTATTAGCACATTAGCTTACGAGCTAGTTGTACGATAAATACACAGAGACAAACACGCCCATTTGCTGCTGTTGCTACTGCTGTTGACACTCTCACTGACAGTCCCTAGACCATATACCCAGCCTTTCCATGACACCAGAGCCCTCTGGTCTGTGCGGCGGTCCGGTATGAGCAACGTACCCTGTGCCGCAGTCGACAACACACGCCGGTAACCGTCCTGCCATCTCTCCGCGGTTCTCTGCTGATTAGAAACTGTTCAGTTAGATGGGAAGCAGGCTGCGTCGGCGGGAGGATCTGACAAGCCGTCCACAGGCGGAACCATGAGCCCGCACAGTGCCGTTTCCACTTCCGCACTTAGCTCCTTGCAGGCAGGCAGGGAGAGGCAAGATGGCGGAGGCCGGGCAGAGCAACACATTCATATAGGCTGTGCAGCTGTCAATCACCGAGGGGGGGCAGTATTGGTTCACTCAACCAAGATTAAAAAAGCTTTCATGTTAGTACACAACCACGTTATATGTACAGTATTTCAGTATGTGATGTGTTTTTTAGTGTAGTTTGTGCTTATACACTGTCTATGATGATAAACAAACACAACAACATACATACACAGCATAAACAATTATAATAGAGTTATCAAATGTAGTGATGTTAATTAACTACACATTACCCTCTGATACTGACATCACATTATTGGTGTTTTGAATGTTGAGAAGCCCTTTCTCTCATTATCTCACTGTAGATCTGGGTTTTTTTGAAGCTTCATATCCTCATTATCAACTGCTTTTCTTCTCAGCCCTGACAGAGTTGATGCACTAACTGAATGCCCAATGGCACATCTGGTCTGGTCTAAGCCCTCTTGGTCCTATTCCTCAAATGATTTGTTCTTAAGTCGAGACTCATTTTGTTGTTATCTGACCTTTTATATTGGTCAGACCCAGTCCCCTATGGTTGCGGGTCATGTCCTTGTGGGTCCTCAGAGATGTAGTAATGTTTACAGTCCACAACCTCTCTATTCATCCCTGGCCTTGTGGTCAGTGTGTGGTCTGGGTTCCAGTGCAGGGGTGTGGGTTGATGCAGTGATAGAGGAGAGGAAGAAAACAAAGCATTTCATCAGTCAAGTTGTTTTGTGTGTTTTATGATTGTGACACATGTGCAGTAAATTAACACATGGAACAGAAATAGAAGAAATTTGATCATTCAAGTTTCAGCTGCAGTGCATAACTTTTGATGATTTTTGTTGTTGATTGTTTTGTTGGTCTGCATGAACAGATACGATGTATTATATGTATGCAGCATCCTTCATCTGAAAATGGGCTCTGTAAAGCAAAACTATCAGACCTTTACCATCTATTCCTTTAACACTGAGCAGTGATGACTTTATGAACTTTTTTTGTGAATAAAATAACATCAATTAGAGAAAAAATTGATCATCTCCTCCCTCATATTGGAACTGACTCAGCTTTTAGCACAAGAGCTTTTGAAGCACCAGGTGCACAGTTAGACAGTTTCTCCCCTATAGATCTCCCTGAGTTAACATCATTAGTTTCATCATCCAAGCCATCAACCTGTCAGTTAGATCCTATCCCCACCAAACTGTTTAAAGAAGAGTTTCCTTTAATGAACAACTCTATATTGACTCAAATTAATATATCCTTATTAACTGGATATGTGCCCCATACATTTAAAATAGCAGTTATTAAACCCCTTCTCAAAGAAGCGACCCTTGACCCAGATATTTTAGCTAATTACTGACCTACTGTATATCTAATCTTCCCTTTGTTTCTAAAAAAAGGCAGTTGCTAATCAATTATGTGAATATTTGTGCATTAATGGCCTGTTTGAAGATTTTCAGTCAGGTTTTAGATTAAACCATAGCACAGAAACAGCACTAGTTAAAGTTAGTAATGATCTTCTCTTGGCTTCAGATAATGGTCTAGTTTATTTACTTGTCCTATTAGATCTTAGTGCTGCATTTGACACCATTGATCATAAGATTCTACTGCAGAGATTGGAGCAGACTCTTGGGATCACAGGTGCTGCCCTCTGCTGGTTTAAATCATACTTATCTGATAGATTACAGTTAATGTTAATGTTCTTGTTAATGATAAAGCCTCACTACAAACAAAAGTTAATTGTGGAGTTCCACAAGGCTCAGTGCTTGGGCCTATACTTTTTACCTTATATATGCTTCCTCTAGGGAATATTATTAGGAAGCACAACATACACTTTCATTGTTATGCAGATGACACACAGCTATATTTATCAATGAGGCCGGATGAGATAAATCAGGTTGTTCAACTCCTGGAATGTCTCAGAGACATTAAGTCCTGGATGACCTGTAACTTTATACTTTTAAACTCAGAAAAAACTGAGGTCATTATACTCGGCTTCTAGTTCCACTGTGAGGAACCTTGCAGTTATTTTTGACCAGGAAATGTCATTTGATTCACACATAAAACTAATTTCCAGAACAGCCTTCTTCCACCTGCGGAACATTATGAAAATTAGAAACATTCTGTCCTTACAAGATGCTGAAAAACTAGTTCATGCTTTTGTTACATCTAGATAAGATTACTGTTACTCCTTATTATCAGGACGTTCCAACAAGTCTGTTAGAACCCTTCAGTTAATTCAAAATGCTGCAGCACGAGTTCTGACAGGAACTAGAAAGATCTTGCAGGTTGCAGGATCAAGATCCAGTTTTTGAGGCTATCCATATCATACATATCATCACCATTATTACTGTGCTATAATTAAAAGTCGATATCATTGCCTGTATAAACTTGTAACTTGATACAGTTGTTGTGTATCTGCTCCTGGTCTCTCTCTCTCTTATGTCTGTACCTCATCTCCCTCTTGTCATTTCTCTCCCCCTTTCTGTCCCCCACCTCTCCTCTGTCCCCCATTTTCCTTTCACCTCAATCGGTCGAGGCAGATGACTGCACATCTCTGAGCCTGGTTCTGTCAGAGATTTCTTTCTGTTAAGAGGGAGTTTTTTTCTCTCCACTGATGCCTAGTGTTTGCTCATTGTGTGAACTGTTGGGGTTCTCTGCACTCCTTGATGTTGCTATGTACAGTGCCTTGAGATAATGTATGTCATGATTTTGCGCTATACAAATAGAATTGAATTGAATTGAATTGAATTGAATGAGCAGCACTTTGGTGGGCGGGGACGAAACCTATTTATCCCGTCAAACTGCTGAACTACTGAGTTTTTGAGCAGCCGATTTTACTTCTGAAATGTTTCATGGGTGTTTCTTTAAATTTTCAGTCATATTACAAGCTGTCTGCAGTCACTTTGCTAGCACAATATTGCTGTTGCCTCTTTCTGTCGTGTCGTAAAACTAATAACTGTGTGGTGTAGGAATGCTGCCAGGTGTCTCAATATGTAAACACAGCTGTACTGAGAAACACAGGGAGATTTGTTTGAAGCTGATAGGGTTTTGCAGCACTGTGTGAATTGATGATTTGAATATATGATGATTTGATTTGAACATAAAGGACGTTTTTATTAAAGTCACAATCTATTCTTTATAATGTGGTTGTGTGAGGTACCAACACATAATCAGCATCTTTACATACAGCTGACAATGCTTTGCAGGCTCCCTTAGAACAGGATACCAGCAAAGAACAGGAGACCAGCAAACTCAGTGAAAAGAAATTGCTACTGGGTGATAAGGAAAAACAGATTTAACTCACTTAATTAAAGGCTCACCAAATAAATGGTTAGGCAGCCTTTTACACTGGCAAAGTGAAGTTTGGGTAGCTTTATCTTAGTGAAACAAACTAAACAAACAATTGCAGTGTCACTGAGAGCTAAAAAAAAAAAATTCTCAGTGGGCTTTGGTGCAGGAGAGCAAGCAGTTTAAAAAGTGTGACAAACTTCAATTTCCAGTCAGACAAACATTTACAGTAAGTTTGATGAGAGCAGAAATGTGCAAATATCTAATCATAAAAGATTATCTTCTCCTGCTATTTCCGCAATGGTGTTTTGCATTTATTTATTTATTAAGTAAGTCATTATTGCTAAGTACTCCTTGTGCAATGAATGGCCATATGTGTAGTTTTACGTTGAATACAAACAAAATGTTTAGAAACAATTGTTTTACATTTGATGAAAAGTCAAATGTGTTCAGCTTGAACTTTTAGGATTGTGTTTTCAGTTTTAAAGAGAAACGTCGGAAACGAAATGTCTTTAAAAAAACTGTACATAAAAGAACGTAATGGGTGGAGTTATGCTATGGTCAGCCTGAGTATGTGCCTGAGTTATTTTCTCGAAAGGTCTTTGCATTTTCATTCCGGCAAAACAGAGTAGACCCTGGTAGGGGTCCTGAACTCCACACACACACGTGTGTGCTGAGGACCGTAAACATGGCGGACCTACAGATGAAGCTCCTGCGCAAAAAAATTCAGAAGAGGAATGAAAAGAATAAAGAACGGAAACTGTTCAAGAAACAGACAGACGACGATGAAACTGGTGAGGACTGTAAATAGAAATACACGAAATTATTGCAGTTGCTGCTAAACTATGTGTTGGAAGAGGTGACGAAGATCGCCCGCTAAGCTAGCTGTGTTAGCTCTTCGGGTTGTCACACTGGTTTAGCGTGAATATTCTTAAATCTAGAATGTTAAACATCGATAGTATGAAAGGGAAGCCAATTATACCATGTCATCGTGATTGGTCACATTTCTGATATTGTAAATATGTAGTGTTGTAACATAGACATTACCGAGACTCCCCTCATGGGTAAGACACGTTGGATGACGGCTCTCATTAATATGATCAGCCTTTAGTCTTTTACTATCAGCCTGATGTGGTGTTATGTATTTAACAGTAAATTCAAACGGACTGGAAGATGAATGTTCTGCGGCGGAAGCAGCAACTTCTTGTAAGTTGTCCGAAAAGAAACAGGACAAGGCACCAGTGGAAGATGACACCATAGGGAACAGTTCTATAAAGAAGAAGAAAAAGAAACGGAAGCTCACTGATGTTGGTGAATCACCAGGTATGTGCTTAAATAAGACTGCTTTTTTGAAATGAAGCAATTAGGTTATAGCTTATAGTGGGTTACTCACACAAACTTTTAAATTGTTGTCATAGCTGAGAAGAAAACCAAAGCAGAGTCAGAAGAAGATGAAAGTGTCGAAGCAGAAGAAATGTCTGACAATGAAGAGCAGGTTGCCGAATCAGAGGAAGCTGCAGATGTAGAGACAGATGAGGATGACGATGGTCAAGAGGGAGATGGTGAAGAGGAAGATCAACCTGAGTTACCATCTGGTCTAACAGGTATAAAACTGTTGAATATCGCTCACCTTTTATGTGTTAATTCTGCACTATCTTGCCAGCTGTTATAAAATTGCATGGAGTCATCTTGAGTTTGTGTTTTAGCAAACACTATAATAATTTAAGTTTAACTCTGATAAGCATTGGCATACATATATATTTATGAAGCCTGGGTCTTCTGATCCGATCCATCAGATTCAGTTTTGAGGTCTACCCTGTGCACACACTCTGGAAACTGAGAACGGAATCAATTAAGTTATGTCGCCTTCATGTGTTGCCCTTTCATTGTTTCCGTCATGAAAGTGGTGTCAACTATGGCATACAGAGACTCATGTAGTTGTCATCAAGAGGAGTCACCTATAATTCCTCTGTCAACAATAACTACAAGGACATGTTGATCCCCCTATCCCGTTATCTTCCCTTATCTTTTAAAATATGCTTAAATTATTGTTCCTCACATGTTGTCTTTCTTTATTTGAGCCTGTTTTTAGATAAACATTTCATTTAATACTATGTTCAGGGGCATTTGAAGACAAGTCATTTGCCTCTCTCGATGGATTGGTGAGTGAGAGCACTCTGAAAGCAGTGACGGAAATGGGCTTCGAACACATGACTGAGATCCAGCACAAAAGTATTCGCCCCCTTCTGGAAGGAAGGTAAGTCTGAGAAGAACAGAAATGCAGATCATTTTTAAACTAATATTGGACTAAAATTTGATACCCATTTTAAATTGTTTTTGCATCAGTATTATTTTAATCACACAATTTTGTAGTAGTCAGAAAAATGAAGTAACTGATTGTGCTTTCTTCTTGTTTTTGCTAGGGATGTACTTGCTGCAGCTAAAACTGGCAGTGGTAAAACCTTGGCCTTCCTCATTCCATCTATAGAGCTCATCTACAAACTCAAGTTCATGCCCAGGAATGGTAATAATCATAATTTTTTTCTTCATGTTTGATAGTTTTAGGTCTGTCTCTGTGCCTTTTTTCAATTTGCCAAACTATAGGATTTAGTTTGACCTTTGTAAATCTGTAGTCAAATGTGCTACAAGTGGTACCTTTATTATTCTCACTGCCAGTAATGGCAGTGTATTTAATTATTTTAACTTCAAAAGTAAAGTGCACAGTTTCTGGAGTATCCAAAAGTTAGCCTTGACTTTTTTAGGTGATGCTCCATGTTAGTTGTTGAGCTGTTCTGACATAAAAATGTGTTATCCCAATCAGCCACCAACAAAGTCACTTTCTTTGAATTATTCAGTAATTGTCAATGAATTTAGACATGGCCAGCTCCATGTTGTCTAAGCAATTTATGTTGCTCATGAATGCAACAGCAGATGTCTGACCAAATTTCCTTCTCCTTTTATCAGGAACTGGTGTAGTGATCCTTTCACCCACACGTGAGTTGGCGATGCAGACCTATGGTGTACTGAAGGAGCTGATGACACACCATGTGCACACATATGGTCTGATCATGGGGGGCAGCAACCGCTCCGCTGAGGTCCAAAGACTGGTCAATGGTGTCAACATCCTGGTGGCCACACCTGGCCGTCTGCTGGACCATCTGCAGGTGAGCCGAGCTGATCCTGAAGGACATTGCCAGGACCCTGGCTTCAGCAGAGACAGAAGTGGTATATCTAATAGCTCATTATTCATAATTTGTCGTTATGATCATCTTTTTCTACAGAATACTTCTGGGTTCATGTACAAGAACCTACAGTGTTTAATCATCGACGAGGCAGACCGTATCTTAGAGGTGGGCTTCGAGGAGGAACTGAAGCAGATCATTAAACTGCTGCCTAGTAGGTATCCGTTGTTGTTGGGACTGGATTATTGTGTAGTTTTATTTCGGGTGTACTCCAGGTTTAAGCATTTCAGTCAAGTAAGAGATATACTTGTTTTTTGTTAAACACTGATGTGTCCAAACACCAGTCAGGATTCTTCTACAGATCACAGACTGCCAATATCATTTACCTGTTATAATTGTGAAAATTAATGCTTTATGATACATCATCATGGACATGAAAAACATGTGACAAATGTTTGTGCCTTTTTTCTTCAGAGAAGAGGCAGACCATGCTGTTCTCAGCCACTCAGACCCGTAAGGTTGAGGACTTGGCTCGTATATCACTGAAGAAAGAGCCTCTCTACGTCGGGGTGGACGACAACAAAGACAATGCGACTGTCGATGGTCTGGAGCAGGTACTTTACCCTGCAGAGCACAAATATCAGCATTGACCTCTAAAGTCACGTGTGCCCTCGAGAAGAAAACTCACTTGTGTGTGTTGCAGGGTTATGTGGTGTGCCCATCAGAGAAGAGATTCCTGCTGCTCTTCACTTTCCTAAAGAAGAACCGTAAGAAGAAGCTGATGGTCTTCTTCTCCTCCTGTATGTCTGTGAAATTCCACTATGAGCTCCTCAACTACATTGACCTGCCGGTCATGGCCATCCATGTAAGTCTTCCCTTCCATTGTCCTTCACATGTGTATTTTGTGTCGTATTCAATAATTGGTAGGAGTGTCACGATTCTCCAAATCGGCTGATGGCTCTGAATAGCGTTTGCATCACGTGCATCTGCACAATATCATGGCGCATGATTTCCAAAAATATATTATATACTATATGCTATGTTGATATCAGCGCAATATCAACTGTTATCAAATATTTGGATTATTTGTCTCTGTGCATGTCCTCGCACAGAGCGACACTGAACATAGGAGCTCAGCTTCGTGGCTGAGACACAAATAGATAGCTGCTGTTGTTGCGGACAAGTGCGCCTGCAGTTATAAAACAAATCAATGGTTATTAGACTAAAACATTGAAATATGCCAAAACCAGAACGTTGACCCATAAATCGACCAGTCGACCGGCACTTTACTGCCCTAATAACAGCTAAAAGTTGTCGGTCTGTATGACCTACTGTGAAAGAAATGTCTCGACTATTCAGCTGCCATAGAATCAGCTGCTGTTTGACTTTTGCTTGATGTTCTGTGTTCCAGGGCAAACAGAAGCAGACCAAACGTACCACCACGTTCTTCCAATTCTGCAACGCTGATTCAGGCATCCTGCTGTGCACAGATGTAGCAGCTCGAGGACTAGACATCCCCGAAGTAGACTGGATCGTCCAGTACGACCCTCCAGATGACCCCAAGGTATGGAGACCGACAACATGATATCTAGAGCTCTTGGTGTTTCTGGATATTAGGTGTTTATTTTTAACTTAAACTTAAAAGGAGAATTCTGGGGAGTGTGAGTTAAGTTGTGACTTTGCATCCACAGGAATACATCCACAGAGTGGGCAGAACAGCCCGAGGCATCAATGCAAGAGGCCACGCACTGCTCATCCTGCGACCAGAGGAGCTCGGCTTCCTGCGCTTTCTCAAACAGGCCAAGGTAAAAATTACATCTGCTACTTTTCAAATGCATATCAATGAGCCTGTGTTACAGCAATAGATGAATGTGTATATAAAGACAGACCTGTCAGTTCTCAGTCATGAGAAAAAAAGAACTTTTATACAATGTTTAATGCTTTTGTCTATTTTTCAACTGACTTTAAGTTTTCTAAATTATACAGCTTCTGTGCTAAATGTGCTTTATGGGTTAAGATTTGAAATCTTCCCATGTTTTTTTTTTTAACAATGATGATAAAACCGTATAACAGTACAAAATATTTAGTTCCCCTGCGATTATAGCACTTAACTGTTTACTGTAATGACTGAAAGAATTTGTTACTGAACTGTTATCTGTTATCTGACCGTACATGGATTTCTGTTATAATCTTGAGTGGATGAAGTTAAATGAAGCCATGGTACTGGTTCAGTTATTTTTATTTATTATTTATTATTTATTTTTTAACCAATCACATGTGAAATTGATGCAGATAACACTTGTGTCCTGTGGTTTCCTCTTCCACAGCTGGGAGAAGTGGTGCCACATTGTCCATCTTTAGGATTCATTATTCATTATTTTCAATTTAGACAAGTGCAATGACAACACGCCTAAAAACTATGATCCAATACAGCCCATTCAGAAACAAATTTCATTCTGAACGAGGGGGATGGTATATGCTGATTATCATTCAGATCAGTGTTCATATAAACAGTCATTCCAAAATGAGTTCCTGGTTTGGTACTGTTTAAATGATGGCACTGTAGACTATTTTGACAACTATTGACAACATAGGCTGTATATCGTTCGTGTCATTTAAGGTTTGGTTGTTGTTGTTTTTTAAGGTTCCATTGAGCGAGTTTGAATTTTCCTGGAGTAAGATTTCTGACATCCAGTCTCAGGTAATGACTCTGCATCACTCAGAAATGTGTAATAAATGTATAAACATGTCTCAACAGCTGTAATACTCAAGTTATTTAATCATGTATCAGACTGTTGACCTGAATCTAATCTAAAACTGTGTTGTTCCTCAGCTGGAGAAGCTGATCGAGAAGAACTACTACCTGCACAAGTCTGCTCAAGAGGCTTACAAGTCGTATGTGAGGGCGTATGACTCGCACTCGCTCAAACAGATCTACAGCGTCAACACCCTCAACCTCCCAATGGTGGCACTGTCATTTGGCTTCAAGGTTCCCCCATACGTTGATCTGAGTATCCTTTGCAGTCATTTGACGTACATCCTGTTTTCATGAAAGCAGAACGTAACTTTTTTCAGGTGGAAACCAATGTATGTGGATATGGAGTAATGTTGTTTAGGGATCCAGGTCCAAATGTGATTTATTTGTAAGTATTTGAATGATGCATATTGTGTGTGTGTGTGTGTGTGTGTGTGTGTGTCTCTCTCTCTCTCTCTCTCTCTCTCTCTCTGGCCAAACACCTGCTATTGCATTCGTGATTTGCCAATAGCCGTTATACCCTGCTCTCACGTCACCCAGTGCCCCGCCCATCTATAACATACAAACCACCTCCCACTCGTTTAAAATTGGGGACAGTAGAGAGTGGATTGAGTGAGTTGCATAGATTTAAAATGTATGTTCAAGAAGCACCCCCCAAAAATGACTCAAAACACTGCAGTACATATGCCAAGCCTGTAAGTGACACTGCAGTGCTTCACCAAATATGACTTTGTCGCTGTGTTTACTGCCTTTACAGACCCCCAAAAGTGACTGGTGACAAATCTAGCGATAACTGTCATAACCCTAACTAGCTGTATGCAATGCAGGCGGAGAGTTGGTCTGACTGTGGACACAGAGAGGGTGAAAGAAACACTGACCACACAGTCACAGACAGGAACGAGCTGTGGATGTGCAATGCAGCTGACTGCGTGTGGAACAATCACTAATCTGTGTTGTTCATTCAAGTAAAAATAGTGTCTTTTGAAATATAGGTTTTGTTTTTCCCTGCCCCTTATTTCACTGTTTATCTTCAACACTTCAAATTTTTCATTCACTCCCATGTCTGAACTCGCTGAGGTCAGGATATCTAGCATGTTTTCAGGCTGGCTTTAGTTACGTGTCATTAAAAGTAGTTTAGCATGACTAGGGACTAGTGAATGTCAGTGCAAGAGAGATGGGACTGTGACTAGTGCTGTCATGAGATGAATTAATTATGATCTGTAATTAATTCATCTAATTAATTTTTAATCACACCTAAAAATTGCTGAGAAAAGCCCTCAACTTGAGGTATTTTCATTTATATTCATAATTATATTATTGTGGCGGATCAAAAAAGTGATTTTATAAAGTAATTTATTGTTTTAACAAACATAAATGCAACCATTTACATTCCACTGTGTTCTTTTGTCAAACTCCAAATAATTAGAAAATACAAATAAAATAAAACATCAGGTCCATATAAAGAAGCCTGTCGGTCGCAGACTTAGCTGTTGGTGGTGGTGATCCCTGTCATTCTCTAGTGGTTTGCAACATGAATAGAGTGAAGTCATAAGTGTAGAAAACCTTCTTGGGACATTTAAGATTACATTTATTTGATTTAATTCAGTGAATGAATGGATGTTGCATATTGTCATCATGTGGTGGGAGACGGGTTTTTTTTCCTTAACCCAGCTGCTCCTCAGATGTCCACAGCAGCAAAGGTACAAAGCCGCAGAAGCGAGGCGGAGGAGGAGGGTTTGGGTACCAGAAGTCTAAGAACGTGCACAAATCAAGAATCTTCAAGCACGTCAACAAAGGAAAGGGTGACAAGAGGCAGTTCTCCCGCTGAAACCCTTCAAGAAGACAACTCTCTCCCTGAACTGATTCCTCTGCTGTCCTCACAGAGCAGAGAACCATGGAGTGTCAAGACCACAACTCCATTTTAATTTCTAATCCAAACTCACCTCTCTGTTGTGTAGGAGTCATTTGTAAATGTCAAGACTTCATTTACAGATTCATCTGACAGACATTAAATCTCTTTATTGACTTACAATACACAGTATGATATTTCCTTCATTTACTTGTTCAGACTATAAATGCTAATTACAATGAAATGAACTTGATATAAACCATGTGACGTGCTGATGTATTTGTTACAGAATCTTTACATTCCTGTAGCTCAAGTCTTTTTTGGGTTTTTATACAACAGATGACGGAAAAGCAATGTACAGAAATGCAAACATAATCCAGTGAACTGTATGTACACGTGTCAAAAGCTTCTGTTCCCTTTATAACAATTAAAAATCTGGACACATTTTACTTAAATGACTAAATCCCTGTGTCATTCTGCATCAGAGTAACTTCAGCAATTTCATGTGTAAAGAATTATACATGCTTTAAACAAATGTCCCTTTTATATATTATTATCATCATATACTCTCCATTCACAGCAGAAATTTAATCCCCATTTAAAATAATGTGAAAGTACAAAATTACATACAAGAAAATATTTTCATTCTTTTAGTACAAAATGTTACAAATCTGTTGTCATTTTAAATAAAAAGGACATAAGCCCAGCACCATGTAGTTTCTAGAAATGGACTCTCGATGTTGGAGATAATGATTTCAAAACTGCGTCACAACATTTCTGCATTGATTCAGTGATTAGCAAACATAGTGGTATACAAGTTCTTGTTGATTTTACAATTGCTAGAAGCTGCATCTTGTTTGTGGAGACAGAACCTTTCAATTTAATTTGTTCAGAAATATTTCAATTCATATTCATTCCTGAACGATAATCACCTGATCTGACACTTCAGGCTTTAAATGTCTGATTTTCCATTTCATTTCCTGTAGAGGGCAAACTCACATTTTCTACAAGACAGTTTAACAACCGTTTTAAATAATTTAAATTAGCAATTAGCATTTCCTTAGCTGAACAAAGCTCCACTGGTCACTTTTCATTCATTTCACAATCTCAAGATCCTACTTCTACAACGTGGTCTTCATCGTCTCGCTGCTGACCACTCCTGTATTCACTGAGAACACCCATATTCTCTACTGCTGCGTATCTGTGTGGTGAAGAAAACAGACGATTATTAGATTCACACATGGATTTTGTTCTGGTTGAATGTCAAGTCTAGTGGAAAAGCAGTTCTTGCAGAGAACACAGCTTATAAACCACACATGAAAAACTGCAGCCTGTTGCTCTGTCACTCAGCATCCACTCGTCAGCCAATCTTTCAGATTCTCCAGGTTAAGGCTCTGCCACTATGTGCAATGCAGCCACTGTACTACACTTCGCACTAAGGAAGACTTAAAATAAGTTGATGGTGAATTTCCATTAATGGGAGAAATTGTTAATATTGTAAGTGCTGGCTACCTCACCAACATACAGTCTTAGTGATTTATTCTGAAGTGCCACAAAGGGGAGCCTGTATCTTTGCCATCATTACAGCACCTTGTGAAATGATCTTATTTACGATTCTTGTTGTTCAACTGATTTCACTGTATCTTAGAGAGAGCACTTTTTTACAGTTGTTTGCTACTGCTATAGACAGTAAACATGTTCATTATCCTCTCATGCTGAGCATAGACTCTCTAAATGTGACACATGCAACATGCAGGTGTGGTTGAACGTTAGCTACAGTGACCTCTAGTGGTGTTTAAATCATCTCCACGGGAGACAGAACAGTTGGGTTAGTTTAAGCTGGTGACAGAGCAACAGTCCCTCGCTGTGTCAGCAGGAAGAGGGTGTGAAAGAGTGACAAAAACAGAAACATCATGCACATCATGACAACATGAACACTAAGGCTTGATGGACTCATCATAGTGGCCTGTGGTGTAACAGTGGCTGGCAAAAAATGTTGCCTCACAGCAAGAAGGTCACAGGTTCAGAACCCGGTTCGACTGAGGGCCTTTGTGATGGTTCCCAGATTTTAAAATGGGCTGTGATATTCTTTAGTTCATCCATCCATCCAATCTTCTACCGCTTCACATGAGGGTCGCGAGGGGAGCTGTGCCAATCTCAGCTGACATAGTGCGATAGGTGGGGTACATCACAGGGACACATACATAGACAAACAACCACCCACTCTCACAACTATGATCAGCTGACCCATTCCCTCTTTAGTTCATGTTCAAAAACTCTGAACTATTCCTTTAACATCCATCCAGAGGTCTGATCACACCGAGTTCCTAAATATGACGACTTGTGACCAGAACTGTATCTAATCTTGATTTTAGCCTGAATCAGCACAAATGGAAATAGAAAGAGAGAGAACAAATGCTTTGATTTCACCGAAAGGTAAATTGGTCATTCGCTGGAACCGAATATCCCCAGTAGAAACTATAAATTATTTCAGGCTTAGATAAAAAGTGTTGCATACCGTTGGAATTGCAGTGAGGCTCTGTCGTCTCCCAGTTCATTGCTTTTTGGACAGCCTTCTTCCACCGAGCAAAGCGGAACTCGCTCTCTGTTTGTCGTGAAGACAGAAGCAGAGCAACTCTTCTTTCACAACATTTTAAAACACACCCAGTTTTGAAATAATTGGCCACTAGATAGCGAAAAATAAAACTAAACTGTGTGCTTTCTGTTGGTGTAGATCTATACTAGATCTATATTTTCATTTTCAGACCACATAATGAAAAAAACAAATAAGATTTCTGTCCAGAAAAAAAATGTATCTTGACATTGTAACAACGGTATCAAGTCAAAGGAGGGATTTCTGTTATTAGACGGTTGTAGTTTAGTCGTGTTTAACTAAGCTTTTTCTCTGCAGGTGATGGTCAAGTCACAACTAATGGTGTGACTTAGTAGAATAAGCGATGGCTCAGGGCAAATTGCCCTTGAAGATATGGTTAAAATTTGCAAAGCTCAACTTGGTCAGCTAGCCATCTCCTGACATTGTAACCCTACAAGTGTTGATCATTTATATTCTTGCTCAGTTGGCAATGACTTGTGTTAACATGTTTCCACAGGCAAAAATGCTCCCGTTCTTCTATTTCTTGAACCCCTATGGCTTCTTCCTTTAGGGGTTACCACATTGGCTCATTAGAAACTGTTGATTTCTTAACCTTGTCCTGACTTAAATGCAATACTGGAGTTTTCAAAATACAGCAAAGTCATTTTCAAACCTTTAAGATGCTTGACAATGCCAGGGAAAAACACAACGAAACATTTGACTTGGTCTTCTTTTCTTACCTTTAAGGTTAATCTGAGGTTCATATTTCTCTGACGTGACATGTGGCAGGTGACTGGGGCTCAGGCTCCACACGTCCACACCCTCTGCTGCCCCTGCTGCCATGGCTGCACCCAGAGCTGTGGTCTCTGACATGGTGGGTTGTACTGGTGTGGCACAGACACACACACACACACACACAAATAAAATCAGAAACAATGTAGAAAGACAAGACTTGGAGCGGAACTTGTGCAGAGTGTTTCTCATGTTGCATTTGTTTTTGTTTGTGTTTTGAATCTGCAGCGTTTGTGAATATGCAGCTCGTTTCTCCTGCATGTGTTTTGGGTCGTTGCAGTGGGCCACTGTACATTTTTTTGCTATGCAAAAAAGGGCCGAATATGTGTGTTTTGAGTCTCATATTACTGAGTCGACAAATGCTGTGATGGTCGTCATAAGACTTCAGGAGTTAGCTGTACAAAAGCTGTAGCTGTGGTGTTGTGTTTCATCTCATTCTGGTGGAACTGGGGTGGGAAATTCCAGGTATGTAGTCTCTATAAAATAAATACAAAATCCAAGTGTGCATTTGTCGTCCAGATGTCATGAAAATGCATCACAGCACTGTTCAGTGGGCTGTCCCAACTGACACATGCCGTTTATTAAGGATACAGTTGTGTATCCTTCACATGTGAGGCTATCTCAGAAGAGCTTTTTTGTAAATCTTTATTAAAACCACAAGCCTGGATAATTTGTAAACCATACACAAATGCAAAAAAAGAATAAAAATTAAATGAAATCTAAAATAATAACAACACAAAATGAGACATAATAATGATTGATTATTTTATATATTTTGGATTAAAGAGGAGTTAAGTGGCTTAACCAGGTTTATCTGACCTGGTCAAACCTGTGTTTGTTCTCATACTTCATGTCCAAAATTATCTGCTGTGAATAATTAATAATTATAGAATTGAATGCATTGGTTGAATAGTTGACTTTCATACTATATGATGTTATTGTTATTTTTGTTTTATTTTTGTACAAATTCTGTTGTTCAAATCATTAATCTGTGTGGAGATAAGTATCACAGATTAAGTATATTTTGTCACCTTCTTAAAATAAAGGCCTAAATCATCTCCTCATGATGCCGGCCACCTCTGGTAAAATTGCTACTACATCCTCAGTTGAACATGCGAAACCCAGAAAGAAATTATTATGCCAATTCCGTGCCATTGTTTTTTTTTTTTTTTTATCAAATGTTGTTTTTATAGCTTAGCATTGCAATTATATATACATATATATATATTTATATATATTTATATAGATATATAGATTAATATTCATGCTTCAAAGAATAAATCAGTTAAGAATGTATGAAAATATTTAGGAGAATCTCATTGAACATATCAGACAAGGACGGTGCAGACAGACAAGCCATTCTGCACACCGCTCCTGTGCTGTGCACTTCTCCAGCCTGGATCATTTCTCTACGTGCTGTTTTATCCCTACATCCAAGTAATGATCTTTATGACGTGGATCGACTAAAGTCGCAATGAAGTGCAGGAGATCCGAGTAGATCTTAGTAAAACGTGTTGACAGACTCATAAGAGCACACTTTTCATTGTTTTTAACTTTGTGGTGTGAAACTGTTCAAAGGGGGCGAGAAGAGAGAGAATGTCACTGATGTGAAGTGAATGTCGCGGGGAGTTCATAATCAGCGCTGTATGTAAGTTTCGCTTTTGCGCAAAGAGACTTTCCAGCATTTAATGGGTACTGTTCCACCGTGTACTCACATCTTATTGGAACCATTTAATTGGTGTTGCAAACTGATCTTGGACAGACTCTAAGCGGGAATAACCAGACGTGTGTTGGCCACAGTTTTTGCATGAGTCATCACAACATCCTGTTTCGGTCGATGTGTATAACAAAATAAATCAAAAATGATCCTTGTGGTTTTTCATTAATGAAAAATCACACTTCAACATAATATTAATGATCATAACATAATTTGACTGTTATTACAGTATGCCTGATGTGCAGTGTCTGTTCTTGATGTAGATTGATACAAGTGACCATAAGGCAATGAATGTGTTCCCCTTTCCTCCTTGGAGCTCCACTCTGCTCCAGGGGGCCCAGTCCTCTCTTCTACCATAATTGTCAATGTTACAATATAAATGTTACAATAATTATGTTACATAATTGACAAACATTGTTATTCATATGTCAATAGTCATCTATTGTCATAACCTTTTTGAGTGGAATTAGTAAAAATATCATATATTCAATATTTGTTTTTTGTGTGTTTCCTGAAAAACCTGAAAACAATCCTGAGGCCATTATTTTAAGAGGGTGTCAATTTAAATCATATTCCAGGTTAGTAACATTTAAGGGAAATGATTTGTCTTGTCCATCACACACCAGCGCCATCTCCATTTCCTCCAGTAGTACATAAAATACCAACCCGTGGCTCCCGAGCTGCATGCGGCCTAACTACTAAAACTAAAAAGATAGAGATGTGTATTTGTCTGATAAGAATAATGACTAAAATGAAAGATAACAGAAATGTGCATTTTATTTTCTAAGAATAACTACTAAAAGAAAAAGAAAAATCAAAATATATATTTATTTTACAAGAATATCTTCTAAAAACTTAACTGAACATTATATTAATTAAAATCCCATAAATTGTTCCTACAGGAAGTAGATACGATACAAATCAGGTCATGACACCCCTTGCCATTATATTAGCAAATGTTAAACATGTTAAATAGTGTTAAACATGATCAACATACAAAACAACTGTGTAGTATCATGTATATTATCATGACCTCTGTATCATTAAGCCCTAATTTTATGTTGCTCATCTTCTTCTTCTTCTTTTCCTTTCGTCTGCTCCCTTCAGGGGTCGCCACAACGAATCAACCTCCTCCATCTCACCCTGTTCTCTGTATCCGCCTCTCTCACACCAACTAACTTCATGTCCTCTTTCACTACATCCATAGACCTTCTCTTTGGTCTTCCTCTAGACCTCCTGCCTGGCAGTTCCAACCCCAGCATCCTTCTACGAATATACTGTACATGACCAAACCATCTCATTCTGGCCTCTCTGATCTTACCTCCAAAAGATTTAACATGTGCTGTTCCTCTGATTGACTCATTCCTGATCCTATCCATCTTCGTCACTCCCAAAGAGAACCTCAACATCTTCATCTCTGCTACCTCCAGCTCTGCTTCCTGTCTTTTCCTCAGTGCCACTGTCTCTAGACCATACAGCATCGCTGGTCTCACCACTGTCTTGTATGTCTTTCCTTTCATTCTGGCTGATACTCTTTTATCACACATTACCCCTGACACTTTTCTCCACCCATTACAACCAGCTTGAACACGTTTCTTCACCTCTTTTCCACAATCTCCACTGCTCTGGACATTTTTTTAGACCTTTCAAAAGGATTCTGCTTTTCTCCTCTGGTTCTAATGAAGTTGCATTTATTGACTATTTTTGCTTTACTTGTATCCCTGTATAAAACACATCACTTGCTTCTTCCCCCTTTTATCTGTCTACCATGCTTGCGTTTTGACACATACGGTATATTGAAAAACGTGTTTATGACTATCAATGGCTTCAGTGTGTGATGGTCACTTACCGACTGGGATGCAGAGGATGTCGGCCTGCAGCTGCATCAGTAATCTGTTGGAAGTCATGCCTCCATCCACCTGCAGCTGCGTCAGAGGGACACCGCTGTCCTGGTTCATGGCATCAAGGATCTGAACACACAATGTACAAGTTATGTAAACACAAACTTAATCACACATTTCCATTCACACACACACACAAAAAACCCAGCAGGGTACAAAACTGGTCTATATGTAGTCCATCATCTGGTGACATGGGTATAACAACATTTACATTTACTGTTCTCTTACAAAAATGTTTGTAATTTTTTTTTTTGTATTCAAGATTGTTTATATAAACTTGGGATATTTCAAGATTGCTTTGAATTTTTTGTATTCCCTTTCAGGTTCAGTTTAATGTTCCCTGTGAAAGACATTTTTAACATTACTGCACATCATCATCAAAACATTAGATACCCTATATTCAATGCAAGAATGAGAACTATAAGATATCATCTGTTTCCAACATGCATGATGATATTTTTTCAGATAAAATAGTCATAAAGAAAACAGTTAAATTGCAACCTTTTGGAATTTGCTAATTTCATTGTTTCAAAATGCAATTTCACTTTGAAAACAAAAATACTCTATAAATATACTAATGTTTTATATTTTACATCCACTGGATCCAGAAGACTTTCTGGATCTGGACAGAACTTTGCCCGCTGATAACTATAACCATTACCATTATAGTCAATATGAGTTTTGGCAGAGATATGATATTTGTTTTCAGTTTAGCCCATCATAAGAGAAAGGGATTTCTAGAAAATCAACCAAAATGAATCAAAATGTAATGGGAACATACTTGGATGATCACCCATCACAAAATAAATCATATTGATCCATCAAAAAAAGCAAGACAGGAAGTTGTTACGATTACATATTCAGCCCTAATGTGAACAGGTACATGGACCTGTTCACATTAGTGAAGGTCATATTGTTTATTAAGCAGGGTGAAAAGGAGCTGCTCACCTCTCTGGTCTGAAAACAGACAGCCTCCAGCGCAGCAAACGCCAAGTGGTTCCTGTTAGTGAACTGAGTGAGTCCACAAATGATGCTGCAAACACAGACAGAAAATACATCAATATCATTTTACAAACTACCACATAAATATCACTGTTGTCTGCTAATAAGTATTTGTATGCTTTCACTTCACTGATGAAATGAAGAATCTATACAACAAAAAGACAGTGGGCTCACCCTCTGGCACTAGGCTCCCAGTAGGGGGCGTACAGCCCAGAGAAAGCCGGTACAAAATAACAGCCATAAGACGTCCCTACTGCTGCAGCCATTTTCTCTGAAATGAGAAGACAAGTTATCAAAAGTAAGTGTTAAAAAGGAATTCAGATGCTACAGTTAGCTGTTAAAGAAACACACTCCACAGGGGGTTTACTGTTAGTCTAGGTTGTGTAATGTTGCATTCCATTTGTAAGTCGGAACTCGGAGTTTCTGAGTTCAGGAGGGGGTGTTCAATAGGAATGGGATGGCTGCCACCATACAAACACTAGTATATTTACCATTATTATCATTTCTGTTGTATTTGTTTCACAGTAAATCAGTCACACACATAGTATGGTTATTTTTTATCCGTGGACATGTTGCTATTCTATTTGTATGCGCCAAATACCGTTTAGAGGTTGTTATCAACAGGTATTGCCAACAATGGCTAACCCGGCCATGGATACAATTAGCTTTTTCCGACTTCTCTTTGGAACATGGTGAACTCGGAGGTAATATCACTCCCAACTCCTACTTCCAAGTTATTATGTAAATGGAGCGCTGCATAAGTACCTATCTCAGCGGAGGATTGCACGATGCCCATGTTGTCCTTCAGCCACCGAACCACTGCACCCGCGATGGCGACTGAACCCTGGGACGACAAAAGAGAGAGACATGGGACCCAGAGAATTGGACAGAGAGCAATCACAGACCACAGTGGACCAAACTGTAAAATGGGCACATAATTACTCATAATAACTCTCACACACCTCCAGTGCGTAGCAGGTGGGCTGAGTTTTTCCCAACTTGTATGCAACTGTGGTCAGCAGGCCATGCTCTGACATGACAGGCTAACACAAAGAGAAAATAACGTTATATTTCAAGTGAGGGTGAAACTCAACAGCAGACATTAAAATGCAGTAATTAAACATATTAGTTCAATGCATTATTTTCCAGTGCACAAAATCTCACCTTGGTCCCAGTATTTCTGAGCAAAAAGCAACCAGTGCCATACCTTTAACACGGAGAGAAAGAAAAGTTAGACTGAAGATCACTGATGAAAAAAAACATACCACTAGCATTAACATCCATCATGAGTGATCTCATCATATGCAGATTGTGAAGTACAGGTCTGAAAACTCCCAGTCCATCCTGAATCTGTCCTCAGTTTGATTGCATAAAACATATTTGGAGGTGGTATGAGGACACACGTGGTATGAGGACCGTTTCATCAGCAGGATTTTTACACTAATCAGAGTTCATTTATTAGTTAACTTATAGCCGCCACCACCACAATATTAATGCTGATCATCCCATGATTTTGTTTCCAATGGTTTAAATCTTATTTCATGTTACAGCAGTGGCTCCCTGTCACACGTAAACATGATGATATCAGACACATCTGTATAGTCAAGATTTACAAAATATCTGTTGAGAATGATAACCAGTGAAGTCAAATGATTTGCCATTGTCAGTGGGGCCATATACAGTTGCCATGACTTTGCCTCCATCCCAAAATTCAAAATTGTCCTACAGTTTTTCGAAAATCTTCAGACTGTAAAGACCTGCCCTTGAGAAAAGACATGACGTCAGTGTGCAAGATCTGGTCACACAGTATGTGCACCCAGGGCACATTTTAATGCCAGGTGTGAACAAGTGAGGACAGATGTTAAAACAACGTCTGAATGGGTCCAAAATCTGAAAAAGTGATGATCATGCCACTAATCAGCAGACATTATTCATGCATCAAATGCTATGCTAACACCAAAGTCCCACTTTAATCCACTCCGAAGCAAAAAACCTGCTAGCACTACAGTGTAGGCTTCCTGCAGCAGGCAGGTAGGTGGGGGAAAATGACTGACAGCTTACGTATTTTTGGCCTGGCCTTCTTTGAAGCACATCTGACCAACGAGAGCTGCTGACTGGTCACCAAGACACTGCAAAGCACAAGATCAATGTGAAAGGGGTGGAGTGTGTGTGTGTGTGTGTGTGTGTGTGGAGTACACTTAAACACACATTTGTACTGATATTACCCTCATGAGGACATACGATGACAGAGTGCTCGCTCTCAAAGTGTATAACTGTATAAGAACATATGTCGGGGAACTACAGAGGTCTGCCGAAAGGATGCAAATCTTTTGTGTTATAAACTTTTTCATGTGAAATGCACATTCTGGCGGGTTTGTCTGTTCAATTCTGTTTTTATTCTAGGACAAAAAAAACAAATCTTTTATCTTTTTTATTTTAAAGCAATTATACAAACATACTTATGGCAATAAACCCTCCTAAATGTTACACACTGAAACTAAATGTCCTAAAATATTGTTACTGTGTAAGGTGCAAGTGCACAAAGCATATTGTTTCTTATTGTATCATGTTAAGACATTGAGCATTGTGATCTGCTGGCTCTATTTGAGAGCGCAGAAAGTAATTTAGTGTTAAATATTGATTAATGTCAAGAGTTATAGTTCAAATAAACAAATTCAGAATTATGCTCACTCTAATTTGATTGATTTTAGTCTGTGCAGTGGAAAATCACATGTATCTACTTGGATAACAACCATGACCACAAAAAAGGCAGATGTCACACAGTGTTACATAACATGTATAAGCACTTACCCCAGAGATTGGAACTCCTGCGAGAGAGCTGGATTTCTGTTTAAAAGACACAAACAGGTGTGCACAGCGTTTGGTTCAGTGAGGTCAGGGATAACCAATAACTTGGGTCTTCACCATACAAAACTAGAGTCAGTGCACAGTGTGTTTACATTTAAAACACAGAGTCGATCACAGCCGGGTAGCAGCAGGCCTCAACATCATAAACTGTAGGGAATCAGTAAATATGTCAGACTGATGCTGCGTTTCATTTACATCGGAACTCTGAGGTTGGAAGTGGGAGTGAACGCATTCCAGTTGAACGATCGGAAACACAAACATCTCGGGCTAGCCATTGTTAGCAATATCAGTCGATAACGCCCTACATGATTTTGCACATACAAACAGGGTAGCAACATGTGTGCAAAAATTAAACAGTACTGTGTGTACAACTGTTTTAGTGTGAAAAATACAACAGAAGATACAACAGAAAAGTAGCAGTGTTTGTGTGGTGGCAGCCATCTTGGAACCCTGAACTTGGGGTATGTGCAGTTGCTCCGAGTTTCTGGTTTCTGAGAACCTCAGAAGTTCTGAGTTCTGACTAAAGATAGAAAGCAGCATGATTCCACCCTGCTCACAACTTGTTCCAGCTCCTTTCCACTGGGAGGCGCAAGAGGCGCAACATTTTACATGAGCTTTTTTCACGTTTTGGTTTTATCAGAATGCTAAGGCCGATTAAAACGCTTGCGTTTCTTTCTATTTCTGATCAAGCAATATAAAATAATATAAAATAACCTCTTCAATGGTTGCAACATTTGTTGATGCCAGCAACTCTGCACTGCTCTCTGGAGGAAGTATTGCGCAATGTCCATACAACGCAAAAGAGGTATAGAGATAACGTTTTGGACAAACAGGCATAAAACAGATTAAAATGGAGTATAAATGAGCTTAACTTCACATTTTAAAAGCAAGCTGTCCACTGTGTGTTTGCACTGCACTGTACTGGAGTCTAATTTCATCAGCCTCAGTAAAGTTGCTAACAAAATATTTATGACTTGTTTATTTTTTATTATAGTCAATAATATTAAGTATACTGCCTTTTTATGTCAGCGTGATTAACATATTATATTTCCAGTACCAGTTTCCAAGTTAACACAATAAATCCACATGTGGGTCAACAAAAGTATGTATCAATGTACAATCTCACGCAATGGGTTTTTTATTACTTCAGAGATGTGTGAAAGGTTATCAATCACCTCTATATATATTCCTCTCTGTCCTCATTGTGCCATTATGTGACATAATGATGCCTTTAACTGTGGAAAATCAAACATTATTTGGAAAACAAAACACATGCTGCCTGATAAATTTTTGATCTCTTTTAAAAAAACACATCATTATTTAAAAAACCCTGAGACATACTTACTTACTGCAGGAGGATGTGGGTCATATGCCACACCAAGGAAATAAAGCAATTATATTTTCACTGTCTGTCATCATCACTGAATCATCTCCCATTCACAATAATTACACGGCAAGCTACATCTTATCAAGTTATATAGTTATTACAGCACAGTGATAAAAATACTTAAATGAGGTAATTTGTTTGAACATTTTATTGTGACTACAGCTCGTCTGAACTTAGGTTTACAGCTCACAAATGAGCTGGAAAAGAGATAAAGGGCAGGTCCAGGTCAAACACAAACAGTGACAAATCAAGACATTTTGCAGAAACTGCACATGTGACATGGCAAATATCTGCAAAAATTCCTTTACAAGTTTACAAACATTTACAAGTTTCTCTCTTGCCAGCTATACCTCATCACATTTCTGGATAGAGTCTAATACTCTATTCCCACTTTAAAAAAATACTTGTTAGTTTGCTTCATTTTTGGCAGTGATACAATTCCTGCCCCATTTCGAGCACAACACGAAGATGCACATTCATTGTCCATCATTTAACATAGCCGTTAGCCATGAATATTTTCAGCAAATCTTACTTTTTACAAGATGGGAAAGTGCTCATTATTTTATATTTCATCTCACTTTATTTTATTGTGTGTGTGATTGGGAGTCGAACTCCTAATGCATGAACACCTTCAGTCGAACCAGAGTTGAACTCAAGCTAGCCTGGGCTCAAATCCTTAAATAATAGAAAAAGCTGGTACACATTGACAATGACAAAAAACATGTCACATTTTATGCTATGTCAGCTTAAAGAACTGAACATTTCAAAGTTCATGAATGGGAGGAAGATTCGGACTGGTGTGCTACATGCTAATGACTAGCCGCAGGTTAGTCAGCTAAGCCACGTGTTACTCTTCAGCTGGATATCTCAGACATTATCCTGCTGTTGTGAACACCTCTGACCCAGACACTATCCTGCTGTTTGTAACATGTGAACAAATCATTTTTCCGATACTCTGAACTTACCATCCAGCCGTATATCTCAGAGGAACTTCTGACTTCGGGTAGGATTTTCATGGGGACGTCAAAGTACCTAGTTGCAATAAAGCAAACAGTCATCAGTTTCCTTTCAAACTAAGTATTTCTCACTGAAACCAACTCTGGGTACAAATCGTTAAGGTCAAA
Source organism: Solea senegalensis (assembly GCF_019176455.1). Lineage (NCBI taxonomy): Eukaryota > Metazoa > Chordata > Actinopteri > Pleuronectiformes > Soleidae > Solea > Solea senegalensis. Next base: position 21,723,873 of record NC_058022.1, read on the forward strand.
CATCAATAGCAAACACTGCAATTCACACGATGTTCAAACGGTAAAAGGTAAGTAAATATATACACCGACTTTAAAGCCCACATAGACCGGAAGCTCCAATTAACGCTGCATTTGTGTGTGATGCAGAGCATCCACCGTGCCAGAGGGGGAGCTGTGTATCTGAGAGCTGGCCTATCTATTACATCACTTCCAGGTACCTGGCCAATCACAGGACAGTGGGAAAGCTCTCGTTGGCTGGCCAATCACAACACAGTCCACGTTCTGGAGGTGTGGTTTTGGTCTGAAACAGCGCGGCTGACGAGAGCGTCAGTGAGGAGATATTTTGATCGGCTCGTTTGCAGCAATTAGGAGGTTTTTAACCATGAAAACAAGTTCATATATGTAAGTAGACCTCCATAACTAACATATATGTGTGATACAAGCATTCTATGTCACCTTTAAAAAAGAAACCTCAAGTGATTTGTCCAATTTAGTGCATACAAAATTTGGCCTGCTTCAGGATTAAAAAAACTGTTGATTAGATACCTTTTGTACCAAGTGTTTTAGGTGAAAACTAGTGTATCTAGTAGTTGTGGATCCTGGTGCAAATCTTATTTGTCTTGCTTAATGTAAAATATTTAAATCATACATGTTGTGACAAAAATTGGTAAATCTAATGCCTCTCTGGTCAAACACAGAGGCTCGTCTCACTGAGATTTCACGTCAGATTTCAATACCAGACCACACCCCTGATCCCTACTCATCTCCCTCACTACACTCTCAGTTCACTTGTTGGCATTTGAATGGCACAAAAATGGACAAATAGGTCGAGCCTAACCTAAACACCAGCGCACTGAGGGACCTTGAAGTAAGGTCAACAAGAATATAGTCAAATACAAATCTTCCCCAAAATCTCAATACAGTTAAAGCTTAGTTAAATAGTTAAGCTTAGCTAAAACTAGTTAAAGCTTAACGCAGTCAATTATTCCCCCCAATTATTATATATGATCTTTATATATAATTATATAATAATGAATCATGTCAGTTTGTGTGGTAATGTATTAACTTTAGTAACCATTACTGGTGAAAGATTTATCACTGTAAAGCAAAGTGTGTGAAACGGCATGAGTAAAGTATGCATTGCTACTACACTGTGGTTTTTATGATGTATCATTTCAGTTATTGTGTTTACCTGCACAGTTCAGGATCCCACTCCATGGTGTTAATGTTGAAGAGCATGGTGCGGCTAGCGTTAGTCACATCAGTACAGTGGACGCCTCCATTGCTGCCCCCTGTCAGACACTGAGGAATAACAACAGCAGACTTAAGTATTTTTCACACACTGTTTATAAAAGTGATGCATGTTTTTTAATTGAATCTCACCCAGATGAGCCATGAGTCTACGGTGCCAAACATGGCCCGCTCACTCGCTACTGCCTGGCGCACTTTGTCCACATTGTCAAGAAGCCAACGCAGCTTCACTGCACTGAAGTAGGTGCTGATGGGAAGGCCCGTTTTGTGCTGGACAGACAAGGACACCATGGACGTACAGTACATTTGAGTGACCTCAGAAATCAAAATGACATAGCTTAATAACATATTACATTTCATGTTCATATTTAGTATGAATAAACTGAAGCATGAATCAAAGTAGATAAAGGATCATTCATCATGTCAGACCTTGAGGTGGTTCTTGTTTTGGCTTGGAGCTTTGTTGATGAGACTCTCCACTGTTGACTGTGTGCGCAGGTCCAACCAAACTACACACACACAAAAGAGACGGGGACACATACAGTGAGAATTGCTAAAAAAAACAAACCTAGTGTACAAAGGCCTTAAGTCTTATGTGTTCAATGATATAGTTTGTTTCTGGGTGTGTGTGATGGTACAAGAAAGAGAGCCAATGGAGTTAGAAAGGACTCAGTAAATGAATGAAATAGTAGCACTTGGCCTTTATTATTTATTTTTTAACCCACATTTAATCAAAATAAAATTAAACAATGTAACTGATTTTGTCCACCTGACAACCACAAGTTCAGTTTATGGTGATATAAAGCAAAAGAAATAGGGCAATCCTTTTGGTGATCATGGATAGTACAAAAATTATAATGACTTGTATGTAGCTAGGGTCAATTAGACCTGCTCTGCTTCTGCTTTGGCTTCAGTTCTAACTGGCTAGAGGCAAATTCCAAGGATTATACCTCTGTAGGTCATGGCCTGTCTTGAAAGGTGACCTTACTGCAAGGTATCAACATTCACAATTTGATTCAGGGGAGCCCAACAATTCAAAATCCAAAATTTTTATGATAGCAAATTGATAAATGTTCATTCAGATTAATGATACACCCACCAATGGCACTGTAGAGTGGCTCTCCAGTCTCTTTGTCCCACACCAGAGTGGTCTCTCTCTGATTGGTCACTCCCACAGCTGAGAAAACAATGACAATCATGTTATAACATTTGGCTAGCAGTTAGGTGCTGAAGCCTTGGTGTCATTGGCCCCATTCAGATCCGGTATTAACATCTGTCCTAAGTGATCCAATCACATTCAGACATGCAGTATTTGCTGTTTCTCTTGTGAACACATATGTTCAGATCTGGCTTGACTTTAATGAGTATAACTGTGCAGATGTGTCTGGCGTCAGCGTGTTTGTGCGTGTGGTGTGAGGATGTGCGTCTCAAGATTCGAGAGGAGCAAAGGTCTATAAGTAACATGAAATATGTTTAAACCATAACCAACAAAGAAACCTTCTTTTTTTCTAGTGTAAAACTGTAGCGGGTCAGAGGACGTCAATCTTCAGCGTCCTGAAGATTGCCTCAGGAATGTGGACACCTGTCTTCAAACTACATTACATTACAAACTACCTCTGAATGGTGTCTGTGATCAGATCCGAGGACAGATTGGGAGTGTTCAGACCTGAATTTGACTGGATCAGTAGAGATGGATGTTAATACCAGGTCTGAACAGGGTCACTGAGCATATCATAAGTGTATCACCTTTAATATTGGAAATGTTAATGTTGAGTTGGCGGAGTTTCTCACAGGTCCTCTCGATACACTCATAGACAGACTGCATTATCTCTTTGGGGTCTTCCTCCACCCAGCTGATTCAAACACAAACAGGCATGTAAACATGTGTACATGACGTGTAAATGTACAGAATCTTTGTTTTGTACTTCACTAAATCCTCTACATACGGCACAGTGTGTGTTGCATAAGAGGCTTGAGGTTTCAGTTTTATAGAGATTGTGAAAGATTAAAGTTTTTCAGATTTACCTAAGGTTAAGTGGTTCACCACTTTCCAGTTGAGATATCGGGGAAAAACATGGACGCTAAATGTATCTTGGGTTTGCCATTGTTAGCAATACCAGTCGATGACAACGCTCCACATTGTGGGCCTTTTTGCGCAAACAAACAGTGTAGCAACATGTCTGCAATTAACAATTAAACAGTATTATGTGTATGACAGATTTACTGCTGAACAAAAATGACATAAGTTCTATTAATGGTGTTTTTATTGTGGCAGCCATCTTTTAATTCCATGTCAGGGTTGGTGGGGTGAAAACCTCACTGATTTTCTTTTTGTATAATTAATTTTTAGAGAAGTGTTATCTTACAATAGTGTTTATACTAAACCTGAATACATGCTATATTCTAAGCGTCTTTAGATCTCAAATGTGTGTTGGCATGTGTGAACTTTTTTGCATTGTGGGTGAGATGATAGCGAAAATTCCCATTATTTAATGTAATTTTCTTCTAACAAGACAATAAATGTGACCTCAGTAGTCAGCACTGTTACCAAGAGAGTCCCTGGTTCAAATCCTGATTTGACTGGAACCTTTCGGCTTTATTGTTAGGATTTTATTTGGCTGCACCCTACTTCTCACCTTAGTATCAATTTAAACTGGCTCAAAGTACTGTATAATTGGGATGCATGAATGATGAATGGATACTATTTACACTGAAATAAGTGTTTCTGACAAGGGCAACAGAATGTAGCACAAAATATTTGGCTTGTGGTACGTTTTACCACAAGATAGCACTTTTGAGTGCTATCCAGCAAATTTAATTGATCCACAAAGTAAAAATGACTGTACATAATCAAAACAGCATTTATGAGTACAATTTAAATACAAAAGCTGGACCTTAGTCTCTTTTACGTTGCATATGACAAACATTCAGAGAGGTCAGACATTTATCTAAAAAAGTTAAACAATAACTTTTTCTAGTAAACCACTAAACAGGATCTGCATGGTATAAACACCTTCATTTAGCAAAACAATGAATACAAACCTTTATTTTCTTCCAGATTTATTTATTACATAAAGTTTGATTCTATTTGTATTGAGGTTTTCTTAAAGAAGTAAATATGAATTATAAGAGGTATGTAACCATTTATCTAATTACACAAACAGTGCCCAAAGTCTACAACTGTTGCATGTAATAATGAAGGTGAATGAACTCACCCCTCCTTTGGGAAACTCTGCTTGATTTCTACTTTATGTTGACTGATCAATTTGGTTGTTTTTGCATTGAACACCTATGGAGAAACAAAAGTAGGTCAGAGGTAAAGATAAGACGTAGGCAGATGATTCCCGCAGAAAGAAGACAGCACATATAGCAGCACGTCCACCTTCACCTGCAACAATGCAACTATAGGACTTTACTAACTGTCAATCACAGAGTCTACTGAGCTTTATCATCTCTTACCATCAGTCCCAGAGACTCAGCAGGGAGGCCCAGGTGGGTCATACACACGGATTTGCATAAATTAGTCATTTTACATAATATTTATGTGTAGATGTTTTCAGCAACATTTATCAATGAGGGGTGGGGCTAGATGACTATAAGGAGTACATTTGTCATTGTGGGGGAGAGAGACTGTGGCAGTTGCTGTGAGGCTATGTTGAGTAATCTTTTTGTTTTGTAAAAAATATTTGTTCACTGAGCCCTTCGTTAAGCAAAACACATGTTTAATTAGCTCCAAGCAACAGTAGAAGAAAAGGTCCTTCCTGTCCATAATGTTGCAGACACAAGGACAAAAAAACCAAAAAAGACACAACCCTTTCCAAATCCAACGGGGCAGCTGCTTACATCTATCCGCGTATCCCTCTTTGTTTTCATCCACTGAGGCCAAAGCTTTTCTAGGTTGAAGTTTAAACCTTATCTTTGCTTTACTTTATTGAATATCAAGGTGAATATGCACAGACAGTCAAAGTCCACAATCTTTGACTACACATCTTAAAAACCTGTCCCCATGCATCAGGAGGGATCAGACGGAAACACATGTGTTTGTTTCTCTCCCGATCAAAGCATTTCTGCTCCGCTAACAATACCAATCTACACAAATGTACATACACAGGGTCAGAGAGTCTGCTTATATAGGCTGGGCTTTTTGATTAACGACTGCATGTTTAAGCACATCAGGCACATTACAGGACAGACTGCTGTTTACAACAGACAGGACAGAGGACCATGTAGTGGCAAAAACGTCAAATGGGGGAGCCAGACGTTTTCATATGTCCAACGATGTCCACTGTCACAGCAGCATCACTAAAGTCTGTTCCAAGATCATCGGAGTCCAGCTAAAGGACTTAAGCTTCATCTGGAAAAAAAGGGGCATCCAGAAATCTAGGAAGATCATTAGTCATCCTGACCACATCCTCAGTCAGGAATTCTGTTTGATGCCCTCGGGGCGGTGTTACCTTGCCCCCCCCCAAGGAAGACAAACAGATTTGCAAATTCATTCATTCCTTCAGCCATCAGGCTTTTAAATGCAGCTGACAGCTAAAAGAACAAAGGCCAGGTATTTTAAACTTGAGTCTTAATGTGTATGTTTATTCTTTAATATCTTTCTCTTAAATGTGTACTTGCTTCGACTGCACATGCCCACCTGCAGTACTGACAGAGGAGTTGCTGTATGTGTTGTTGTTTTGTTGTACGTTCTATGTGACTGAGGCTACAAACTGAATTGCCCTGCAGGGATAAACAAAGTTGTGTTGTGTAAAGTTGTGATAAATTGAGTTGTTACAGTCCAACCACTGTCAAATGAGTTCATACAATGCTGGCTAAGTCTATCAGTTCCACACAACTCTCTCTGTGTTTCTCAGTATAGTGGTGTTTAGATCTCCTGTTGCCAGCAAGTCATGCTTCACACAGGAAGTGATTTGTTTTTTATCAAGACAGACCCCTGCACTGCTGCTGTATACACACAAACGCTCACTAGGTTAAATTCATGATTCCATCTTTGCTTTCAAAGGTTGAGATTGTGACATTGTTTCGGTCAATACTCAATTTACAATTGAGGTTGTGACACCCCGAGTAGAAACCCCCCCCAGCTTTTTTCGATGAAAGCAAATAGCCAAGGTTACTAGATATTGTAAAACTCATAAATGCCTTCGTAAATACTCAACTTGATTACTGTAAAGCTCTTTATTTTGGGGTTAGCCAGCTTTCCAATACTTGTTTTCCGAATACGGCTGCGCACCTTTTGACAAGAACTCACAGACATGAACATATATGTTCCACTCTGGCTTCCCTCCACTGGGTCCCAGTACACCACAGGACCAATTTTAAGTTACTATTGTTCGTGTACAAGTGTCTTAATGGACTTGCTCTGCCTTAACTACTGACTTACACTCCTTCACAGTCCCTATTATCAGCTGATCGGTGGCTCTTGCTCGTCCCTAAACTAGGCTGAAGTCCAGGGTTGATCGAGTCTTCGTGGTAGCAGCTTCCAAACTGCGTAATGGTTTGCCATTTCACATTAGGCAGGCCTTTGGCATTCAACTCATTGCGACCTTGTGCAGTGTATGCCCTATGTTTTTGCTTCTCACCTGTTATGTGTGTTGTGCTCTCTCTTATGTTTTTAAATGTTTGCCTTAATCCTGTACAGCACCTTGATCAACTATGTTGTTTTTAAATGTGCTTTATAAATAAATTGGATTGGATTGAAGATAATGTTTTATTAGTCCCACAAGTGGGACATTTACAGTAGCAAAAACAATAAGGGTAATAAATAAGAAACAAAAATGTTCACATCTACAAATGCACAATATCTAGGATATTGACTATAAAGATTATAAACATAAAATACACTACAAATTGTACATTACATAATTAGAATGCATACAGTATACGTTTAATATCTACAGTGTAGACAGGGTTGCACTTGTGATATTGCACTTGAAATGAGTGCTGTATTGCACATAGAATGAGTAACCTGTTACAAGTGGTTTACTAAGAACAGTGCTTGTTTTCTGTGTGTGTGTGTGTGTGTACATTTGTTACCTCTTTTATCTGTTACCTAATCTAATTTCTGAGGAACTGGTTAGAGCTAAGATTAGAATTTCAGTTAGGTTAAGATAGGGTTGGGCATTAACTAGTTATGGTTAAGGTCAGGGATAACGTTTTGTTTAGGCTGAATGAATGGAAGTCAATGCCGTGTCCTAAGAAGAACAGCTGCACAAACCTGTGTGTGTGTGTGTGTGTGTGTGTGTGACACCACTGTACCACAATAGTTACTCACCAGAAACCTCGTCGAGCTCGTGCCCTGGTCAATAGCAGCCACCAGCGAGTCCATCCTTACTCGTTGCTTACTCTTCTCGTCGCTGTTTAAAAAAAGACGTCCAGCTTCTCCGACTGTTGTTTCTAACGGCTTATAATTATCGTTATAATAATCAGATATTATTTATTTGTTTATTCTTTTACACCAGCAGCTGCTCCTTCTGAGTGGCAAAGGACCCTGACACTGCGAAGAGACCGGACAGTCACACCATAACGCACTCTCACGGATAGTAGAAGACTGAGCTTGTCCATGTGATTGAGGTTGGATCATGGACAGGCACCGGTGTATGCACAGCTTGTGATTGGTTGCTCCTCAGAAGGCGTTGCCCTTCTCTGTCCAATCAGGTTTGGAGGGGGTGTTCTTTTCTCATGGAAAATAAAGGATCTGTGGTCTATCTGTCTGTCTGTCTGTCCAACACACATTACTTACTGGGTTTTTCCATCCATTCATTTTCCACCACTTTATCCTCCACATGAGGGTCATGGGGGTGCTGTGCCAACCTCAGCTGACATAGGGCGATAGGTGGGGTACATCCTGGACAGTTCGCCAGTCCATCACAAGGCCACATACAGAGACAAACAACATTCACTCTCACTCTCACACCTATGGTCAATTTAGAGTGTCCAATTTACCTAATCCCCATATTACATGTTTTTGGACTGTGGAAGGAAGCTGGAGAACCCGCAGAGAACCCATGCGCACACAGGGAGAACAGGCAAACTCCATGTAGAAAGGCCCTTGTTCCAACCGGGGATTGAACCTGGTTCTCCTTGCTGCAAAGGCAAGAGCGCTACTGGGTTTTTATTGAATTTAATTTAACAATTTTCTTTCCCTTTAAATTGGATTCGCTTTTATAAAATAATAGCTACCTAACCCTGTCTAAGGCTTACACAACTGAGCCTTAACTCCTCTAGCTTACTATCTTTATTAAGGGAAAAGAAGTTTGTTTGTTTTTTTATTAATTTTATTTAAACTTTATTTAACCAGGAATGAAAACTCACTAAGTTTACAAATCTCTTTTGCACGAGTGTCATGGCCAAAATAGGAGTACATATAGGTTTTAGACAGTATAGATTACAACTATTTAAACATATAGCGTACAGAATACAGAATAAAATAAATAATAGGATATACATACATTACACATAATAGATTTACATTTACATTTAAGCATTTAGCAGACACTTTTATCCATACAAAAGAGGAATAAGCTACATACAAGTAATCTTGGAAAGAACTCCAATAGATAGGAACAGTGGACTGATAGAGGGTGAGAGTGCAGAGGTGGATCCAAGTGCAGGGGAGCGGGGAGGGTATAATATATAATATATATTATACTATATAATGCTTTTATAACATAACATAAAAGCACATAATCAGCTAATTCAATATAAAACATATACAGAATAAAATATCTTGTTTTGTTGACACCACCATTCATTTGTTTGATTATACTACACCAAAAAAAAAAGAAGACTATACTGTATATAAGAATATAAGGATGGACCATGTTGAGGGGATTGAATTCCATCTTAAATCTAGAATGAAAATTAGAGAAAAGACAGGAAAAAGTGGGAAAATGTTTTAAATAAATTGAAACAGCACTTAGAGGACATTTACTTTGTACTTTCAATAAATACATTCAATAAAAATGTTATTCAGTTTACTCATAGTCAAATCCATCACCGCCAGAATTTATGCACACAAATTCTGAATTTCAGAATGTGCATAGTCCAACTTGTTAGTCCACTGAACTTATATTCACTAATCATCATGGAATATGAATTAACAATTACATAAGAAAATGCATTTATAATTTTATTTATTTGAAATTTCACAGTACCTAATGTTATGTGCCTAACTGACACATAACACTAAACACTTATGCTCCACCCACTCATGCTAACAACCATATTCCCAGAAGCTCAGGCCAAGGAGGAGTAGCAGCCATTTTTTATTCTAGACTATTAATCAAACCCACGCCCAAACCAGGATATTTATCTTTTAAAAAAGCCTTATTCTCAGTCTTTCTCATCCTAGTTGGAAAATGCAAAAAACAATTCTGATACTTACAGTTTATCATCCACCCGCACCTTATTCAGAGTTCCTATCAGAGTTCTCTGAATTCTTATCTGAGTTAGTCAGTACAGATAAAATCATAATTGTAGGGGATTTCAACATCCATGTCGATGTTGACAGTGATAGGCTTAGTTGTGCATTTAATTGTTAGAACACTGGAGTTATTTTTGACCAGGAAATGTCATTTGATTTACACATAAAACTAATTTCCAGAACAGCCTTCTTCCACCTGTGGAACATTATGAAAATTAGAAACATTTGGTTATTAAAGGATGCTGTAAAACTGTAAAGCTGTCATTTGTTTTACTTTATCACCCTAACTGATCACTAAGGTCCCAAAATACAAAATTACAGAGCCTTCAGTTAACAGGCTCCTCTCTTGTAGAACCAGCTATCAGTGACTGTTCTGGAGACGGACACTCTCTCTGTATTTAAAGTTAGACATAAAAGTTTCCTTTTTGATAAATCTTATACTTAGAGCTGGCTTATGGAAACATGGACCATATCTTAGTTATGCTGCTAGTATAGACCTAGACTGCTGGGGAAATTTCCTGTGGTGCACTCACACTCACACTCAGGGTATGAATATGACTTTATTATATGCCATTAACCTTGTTCTTTCTCTCCTTAGTGTCTTTGCTTCCTTCCTTTCCCCTCTCTCTCTCTCTCTCTCTCTCTGTCCTCATCTTGCAGGTTGCAGGATCCAGATTCGAGGCTACTATTATTATTATCATACATATCATCACCATTAATATTGTGCTATAATTAAAGTCGATATCAGTATAATTATTTATCAACAATCTCTGCTGCTGCTCACATAAATAACATTGTAGTTCTATAAACATGTCATCACTGGTCTCTCTCTTTTGTCTCTACCTCATCTCCCTCTTGTCCTTTCTCTCCCCCCCTTATGTCCCCCACCTCTCCCCTGTCCCTCATTTTTCCTTTCACCCCAACTGGTCGAGGCACATGGCTGCACATCTCTGAGTCTGGTTCTGTCAGTGATTTCTTCCTGTTAAACCTGAGTTTTCTGTCTCCACTGATACCTTTGTGTGAATTGTTGGGTTGCTCTCCTTGATGTTGTCTATGTACAGTGCCTTGAGATAATGTATGTTATGATTTGGTGCTATACAAATAAAATGTAATTGAATTAAATGAAATTAACAAAAAAGCAGTCAAAGCACACAACCTTTGTGAGCTTTGCAACACTTTTCTTGTCTGTTTGTATTAACTTTTATTTATTTTGCTTGTTTATTCTGCCACTGTATTGTGCACATGTTCTAATAAAGTTTTGTTTCAGAATCATTTCCGACAGGCTTGTACACTGAGAGGTGTGACGCTTCCCTCCACAGTTCAAGCCTTACTTCTGCTGTTGAGTGTTGACAGTCTTTGAGGACACGGAGCTTCTCCTGTGTCATGGCACTAAACGAAACGTGTGACGATTCTTTGACGTTGACAGACCCGTCCCTCAGTGTCGCTATATGAGCTTTTCAGCTGCAGGTGTATGGGAAGTTGACGAAATGGCAGTTAAGTCCTTGCTCTGAGGGCGCTGCTCACCGAGCTGCTAACGACGGCTAGCAGCGTAGGAGATGGACGGTCTGTTCGAGAAAACAGAGGCGGAGCGAGAAGATACATTGGAACGTTCAGAGCAGAAGACGCTGCTCAATGCCGCGGTGACGCCTGAAGTCAGGCCGCACACTGCAGGTCAGTCCCTGCTCACACTGGAGCCGGAAAGCTAGCTAACCCGCTAACCAGCTACGCCTCATTTGGCCCCTGCGATCCTTTGTTATGATACGTCAACGTCTCCGCCATATTGGTCCGGGCAAGACCACAACGTAAACATTGATTGACTGATGAGCTGTTTTCATTGTAGTCAACGTGATCCATGTGATCAAATCAAATGATTTCTATTTTTGTTTGTTTTTTGTAGTTACAGAATAAAAAAATGCACAATCAGGTGTTACAAATCTAGTAGTCTACAGTACATGTGCTATGAAATAAGTAAGATGTAGGAGTGGTGTCCAGGCTGTCTGTACAGCTGTGTCTTTAAAAGCTTACATATAGTAGGGCCGTCAAATGAAAATTGGCTAATCTCAGAATTTTCTCTGATAATAGCAATTAATAACTTCCTTTCATCTTAATACCTGTTTGTAACTGATATGCAAAATCAATTAAATCTAAGGAAGCATATTTATATACAAGTTTAATAGCATGTTCACTACCATTCGCTTACTGTGCCCTCAACTGCTCATAAAGGGGAACTTTGAAAGTCTGGTCTGTGTTTCACCTTTTTCCTTCCCGAGCTTTAATGGAGCTGGTGGACACAAGCCATGGAGATATGTGCAAATACACAAATACTTGCAAATGCAACAGTATTTAGGTCAGCAGTATATATGTCAGCATCTGCTTTGCATGCTTCTGTGTTTTTCAGTTGTCACCTTTCGGAAAAAGCCAGTCCGATGTTTTTTTGTGTGTGGCCCATCGCTTAGTCATTTCCTTGCTTCCTGCAACAATGTTTTTTTCTTTTTCACTGGCTCTGCCATGATGAATGTAGAAGATAACTCTATTGCAGCCTTGATCTTATAGCCATCACCTGTTCTTATAGCCATTCCTCTGCTGATACCCTCAAATACCCACATCTGAAGAGGGATCAAGGGTCCATACAACACCAGTGTTTTTTCAACACTGCTGAGATGATTGAATTTATTCCAACAGCCCTATTGTCTGTCCAATATATTTGAAAAAAAAAAGACATTGATTTGGGTGATAACATATATGGCTCTGTCCCATATTTCACACACCTCCCTCTGCCAACACCTAAGGAATTCTACTTTTTCACATGTATTTTTGCTCTCTCCAATGTTCTTCTTTAAAGTCTCTATTCTCTCCTGCAGACGGCCATCAACTGTTTGCCATTAAAAAAGAGGTTCCACCTGAGCACCAGTGGCTGTCCAGTGTGGACCAGGAGAAGCCAGAGCACCCCCACATTAAAGAGGAAGAGGAGGAAGTGTGGATCAAACAGGAGGAGGCTGATATCATTGCAGTCACTGTGAAGAGTGAAGATGAAGAGGAGCCTGAGTCCTCAAAGCATCATCAGAGTCACATTGTGGAGAACAGAGAGGAGTTTGTAGGACCAGAACCAGCCGAAAACTCAGGTTTAGATGGATTTTTAGAACCAGAAACTGAGGACAGAGCTGAAGACTCTTCTGAGACTGAAGACAGCGAGGATGATTGGAAGGAGACCAGTGAATCACGAAGCTTAAAGACAGTAAAAAATAAAACAGTGTCCAGTGATACGACAGGAATCACTGATTGGAAATTTGGCTGTTCTGAATGTGGTAAAAGATTTGCCTATCAGTCACTTCTGCTGAGACATCAGAACACTCATTTTGGAGCGAAACCATTTAGTTGCTCTGAGTGTGGTAAAAGATTTACTGAAAAGAGTAGTCTAAGGAAACATGAGAAAATTCATACAGGAGATAAACAATTTCATTGCTCTGAGTGCGGTAAAGGATTTGTCCAAAAGGGCAATCTGATGAAACATGAGAAAATTCATACAGGAGAGAAACCATATAGTTGCTCTGAGTGTGGCAAAAGATTTATCCAAAAGGGAAATCTGAGGTCACATGAAAAAATGCATGCAGGAGAGAAACCATTTAGTTGCTCCGAGTGTGGTAAAAGATTTGCCCATAAATCATTTCTGCTCAGACATGTGAACACTCATTTTGGGGCCAAACCGTTTAGTTGCCCTGAGTGTGGTAAAAGATTTTCTCATAAGAGCAGTCTGAAGAAACATGAGAAAATTCACTCAGGAGAGAAACCATTTAGTTGCACCGAGTGTGGCAAAAAATTCATTGAAAAGAGCAATCTGAGAAAACATGAAAAAGTTCATACAGGAGAGAAACCATTTAGTTGCTCCAAGTGCGATAAAAGATTTAGCCATGAGTGCTACTTGAGGTCACATGAAAATAATCATTCAGGAGAGAAACGGTTTTGTTGTTCTGAGTGTGGTAAGAAATTTTTCCAAATGAAGCATTTGCGGTTACATGAGAAAATTCATAAAGGAGGGAAACCATTTAGTTGCCCTGAGTGTGATAAAAAATTCACTCAGAAGAGCAGTCTGAGGTCCCATGAGAAAATTCACACTGGGGAAAAACCATTTAGTTGCTCCGAGTGTGACAAATGTTTTATAGAAAATAGAAAACTAAGGAAACATTATGAGAGAATTCATACCGCAGATAAACAGTTTCTTGGCTCCGAGTGTGGGAAAATAATCAAAAAGAGCAAGTCGACAAAAGATGAGAAAAATCATGTAGGAGAGAAACCATTTAGTTGCAGTGAGTGTGGTAAAAGATTTAAGGAAAGAAGCAATCTGAGGAAACATGAAAAAATTCATACAGGAGAGAAACCATTTAGTTGCACAGTTTGTGGTAGAGGATTTCTCAAAAAAAGTAATCTGATGTCACATGAAAAAATTCATACAAGAGAGAAACCATTTAGTTGCTCAGTTTGTGGTAAAAGGTTTACTGAGAAGAAAACTCTCACAATACACATGTCAATCCACACTGGGGAAAAACTCTTCAGCTGCAGAGTGTGTAATAAACGCTTTACATGGCATTGTCAGCTCAAAAAACATAAATGTGCAGGCGATACCTCAGAACTTGATCAGAGTCAGATTGAGAGGACCGGACAGGACCAGGACCAGTCGGGATCTCAGGATCAAATTCCTCTTTTCCACCAAAGTGAACCTGGTGCTAATGCTGGAGTGGTGCTCGTGGTTTTTCAGAATTGGTTCAATGTCGGAACCGTTTAATAACACGTCATGTTGTCATGGCATACATCAGTGTTCTCCAAACTCCTTTCTTGGGCCCAACTTTTTATAAAGAATTGTGTCCACACCATCTGCATGATACCAGCTGTCAATCACAATGGTGTCCACTCATGTGTGCCATGCCTAAATGGAAGCATATAGTAATTTATACAACTGACAACAGGTACTATTAAAGAGTTCAGCCTATTAACTCCTCAGGAATGTGTTTACTAAATCAAGAGAAATGTAGACACTCATATTCTTCTATTCAAACTTAGTTCTATTTGTAACCAGCACAATTGCACAATTGACATTTTTGTATTAGGCACTTTTTCTGATAAGTGTATGTAAATAACTTAATTTTCTCCTTGTGTTTTTGAGTAAATCTTTCGTGGGTACCAACCCCAACATGGGGAATGACTGTGAACTCCATTTGAATGGAGGTCTTATGGGAAAATTACTATTCTCATTTGAATTAGAGCGTCAGTAAACATTTTTCTGAGGAGTTCATTGCTATTTACATTACTTCAATAACACATGATGTCAATTTTGTAAATTTGGATTTATTTATTTTTTTGAAAATGACTTGAATACTCTGTTAATGCCAAATACCAGCACAATGTCAACAGTGGCAGTGTTACACAGATAAATGTGTGTGGTGACTCCATCATACAAAGCAGGTAGGGACATGGCTGGAAAGCAGCAGTGGCTTGGGAGAGTGTAACCCGGTTCCAAATGAGCGATTAGAAATGTAGTTGAGTCCGAGTCGAGTCACTAGTCACCAGGTCAAGTCCTCAGTGTTGCTAGTTAAAAAATGTTGACTCTTGATAATACATGTAGCCCCTTACTTACAGTGACCCTGTGACAGATTTGCTTCTTCAGTTGTTCGGGAACAGGTTGGTTGTTGGGTCGTGTTACTGGTGACTCCTGACGCTGTCAGATTTGTTGCACTGACTGCTATGATTCTTAAATTCATGTTAAATTCTGCTCGACATGATAGTCAGTTCTGGAACTGGTTCTGTCACATTGGCTGGACTTTTTATTTTATATATGTGGATATTAACCCTCAATATTACTGCTCATGTCTACTCAGTTTGTGCTGAACAGAACGCAGATGCATTATTTGTTTAAAACACCTTAAATATTTGAAATTACACCACTACAAAAATCCTATAACGACAGAAAAGCCGTTCTTACCAATGAATATGTCTGAGTCCTTTGGCTAACATTGGCTGGCAAAGCATGGTTCTCTTCATCAAAGCATATACACTTTCAAATGCTATTATTTTTGCTTTTTTGATGTGGTTTTTAAATGCCTGTTTTGTTAAAAACAGAATCTGTTTCTTGTTTTTAGCCTCAATGATAACTACTACTGCAGCTTCAGCTCCTTAATTTCCCTACATTGTGGTTTTGCTGCAATAACAACGTTTTAGGCTCATAAAAACAACCAGACCTGTGAGGCGTTAGGCTATGTTCACTCAGCTCTCTTTAGCTCTCATGCAGTTCTTTTTACTTTGCTGTGGGATAACCCAACTACTTAAACGAATAACCAATCTGTAGAGTGCAGTCATGTTATTACACTTACCTGATTTATTGGATGAATTTCACAATAACTAAAAAATAACATTTTGCCTAAATATTACGATCATTTATCTGACCCAATATTATCGTGCATCTCCATTTAGAGATAGATCTAGTTCAGGTTTCGTAGTCAAACTATGGAACGAATGAACTGATAGGATCTGTACATCTCTGTTGAATATTAAAAAAAGCTTTAAAATGTAAAATATTGAAGGAATCATTTTGTTCTTTTATTTATCTTTCATACCGCTGATGTCTCATGGACTATTTAGGAGAGGCACAAATTAGCTTTTGCCTTCAGCCTGTTCCCGTTATTGGTTTGTGATTGTACTGGAGTGTGTAGTGTGAAATGGATCTGTGTAAAAGTTTTTAGTCATTTTTAATGCTTTGCCCTTATTAGTGTTTAACATAAAATAAACATTTTCCATTGTGGGTTCTTTGTACCTTTAATACTTTCCTCGGCCAAATTCTCCTCCAATACAATATTATTATCATACCTGCATCTGTTCAACATTATCTGAGATATTTTAGTGCGATTGTGAAAGCCAGAGCAAGTCAAGAACTCATTTCTGTGTTCATATCAGATCACTGGATGTATGCGTTGGACACTGATGAAGAGAGGAACCAAGATATCAACTTATGATGAAAAATGATCATCTCATATACAGAATATATAAATGGACATAAAGTACAATAGGGCTGTAATTTTAAAATAAAGTCAGACCAGAAAACAGGCAGACTGATCATGTTATTAGGAACAATACCAATTAACAACGTTTTAAAGTAGTATTATAACTCAAACTGGACCAGCTGGGGCTCAACACCTCCCTGTGCAACTGGCTGTTGGACTTCCTGACGGGGAGACCACAGGCAGTTCGGGTCGGCAGCAACACCTCCGGCACCATCACGCTGAACACAGTGTGTGCTGAGCCCGCTCCTCTTCACTCTGCTGACCCATGACTGCACTCCATCATTCAGCTCCAACCTCTTCATTAAGTTTGCGGACGACACAACTGTGGTGGGTCCCATCAACAACAGCGATGAGACAAACTACAGGAGAGAGGTGAACAGGCTGGCCACATGGTGCAAAGACAACAATCTCCAACGTGTTCATCATGAAGAAATTTGACTTGGAGAGGTTCAGACAAATGTTGATGCAAATTAATGTTGTCCCATCCTAAATCAAAACTCATCATCCAATGCACATAGTACATAATATGTATATATTTATATATGTATAGATATGGATATATACATAATTTGGTATTTTTTTGTGTATGAAAAGAACAACATACTGTAAAGTTTCTCTGCTGTCACTGAAGCAGGCAGGACAAAGTGCCACTGTGAAAATGTTCAGTTAATAGGTTTGCAAAATTCAGGGAGTTTTATAAATTGAAAACCTGAAAAATTGGAAATGTTCTAAATTGAGTGTTGGGAACTTGAATATAGTTGGTAAAAAACATATTGTAATTGTAATAATGACAATAAAGATTGATTATGATTCTCTGATTCATGCTCCCTATCATGCTTTCTATACACCCATCATGTTCCCTATCATGTTTCCTATTGATTTACACTAACATGCTCCCTATGCACCCATCATGCTCCCTATCACGTTTACTATCATTCACCCTCTTTATCCTATGATGCTCCCTATCATTCTTCCTATATGTGCCCCATCATGCTCCCTTCCATGTGCATCCAACTCAGTGGCGATTACAGCAAGGGAAGCTCAGCTTCCTCTAAAATGTTGTCAAATATGTGTTGTGTTATATTTACATTTCAATACTAAATGTGCACTAGAAAAGTGATTAGATTGTGTCCCTAGTTTGTTCAGAATCAGCTGTAATATGGATCGTCATTATGTGATTTTCATATTCCTGTAGCAGACCAAAACCACTTGAAGCTCAGCTTTAACTGTTCTCTATGGGATGGCACGAGACTGAGGACTTCCCCCCCAGTCCTCAGTCTCAGTAGTTTCTTCACAGAAACAAGAGCCGTTGTTAGTTCCAATCTTGCAATAGTTGTGACTTTCGACTCAGGTACGAACACTGACCATAGCCCTATAAGCTTGTGTCCGAGAAATGATGTAGCTCTGTCTTTGAGACCTTTCCAAATCCTAGGTGCAGGGTATGGTGACATTATCCAAAAGAACCAGATCATTTTCCACTGTTCCCATTTTGGACGTAACTCATCAGGCAGTGAGACGTCCCATCTTTTGCGAAGATTTGATTATCAGGTGAGCCGACCAAGGACGGAGTTTCTGGAGTCAGAGATGAGTTAAGTTGAAAAGCTTTATTGGAAGCAGCTCAGATCTGAGGAGAACTGAGCCTAACATGAACAATTAGATGTTAACAGTTGGGCATCCTCTGTCAGTCTCCCTGTGAGTCCCAGAGTTAGGATATATAAAGGGTTTTGGAAGCCTGTCTCTGCTGATACATATAGAGCTGACCTTCGGGAGACCTGCACAGTTGAGTTATCAGTTGTTGAGGTTTGTGCTTAGGAATGTAAGCAGCTAATTTTAGAGAAGGCCGAATAATAAGTGTTTGTCTTACGCCATCCTGTGCCACGCTTACACATGTCCAGCAAGATGATATTTGCTTTAAGAAGCACAGGCATAACTTCAATGGCTGAACTGTATCCTCTGAAACTTACACACTCTCTTGTGACAACTGTGTCTTTTCCACTCATAGTTGTCAGCTTTATCAGGATAGTTATGAGCATTTCAATTTTTAATCCTCAATCGATCAATGCAGTGTCACTCTGAGTATCAAGTAAAGCATAGACAAGCTTCTCAGCGGCTGGATTATTTATAGATGATACCCTTACTGGCAAGACCACCTTCACTTGAAACATTAAGTGATGTTGTCATAGTACCTTGATTTGTGTTGATACAGGTATTTCCTTTTTAGTCATCATGGAGGACTGTGGGATGCTTTCCTTTGACGAAAATCTTTGAAGCTTGGGAATTCTTGGTTTTCATTTAAGCTTTGTGTGATTTGCCGGTTCCACTGTGAAGCTGCCCAGTCTGGTAATTTGGGGACCAGCATACGATGCTCTTCAGTCATTTAGTATGTCAAGGCCCTTTACATGCAATATGGCATCTTGACAAACAATAAGAAAGTCTGAACATGTTCTTAGCCCTTTTAAGTTCTCCAAAAAAATACCAAATCTGACTCTCTGACAAGTATGTCTTTAACTGATCTCTTGCTTTGTGTGCATGGAGCTTCCATTTTTCATAAATGAAAAGCAGCCTTTTCTCTTTTTTCTTAGCTGGTTCTTTCTTAAAAACAAGAATGAGTTGGTACTGATGCTGTATCGTCTCAGAACATTAAGCCAAAAAAGGTAAGTATTGCAAATGTTTGTTGTTAAATGGAAGATATAAATAAAAAACAGCTAATACCATAATGACATTTATATTATGACTGATCTGAAAAGACATACTACATTAAGTGGTTATACAATCATCACACCTTGCTTCTGCAAGTCCTCAGATAAGACCATATTAGTCATCCAAAACAGTGACAACAGCACCACTGTGAGACTTTAGCATGTTACTACAAGATCCTGACAGAGGGGAAATAGACCAAAGCAGATGTATAACCATTCAGTATTAAGTATCAAGTTTTGTCAGCATAGTTCTGAAAACTATATTGTAATATGTTCATAGTAATATATATATATATATAGTAAGTCACCATTGAATGGATAAAAGTGATTACAACTGTAGCAATTTAAGTTAATAAAACTTTTTTTTATTGAAAGTGCTTTGGAATGTACACTTCAAGAGAAAAAAAGAAAACATTTGTATCCCACTTTCTTGTACTTCCTGTTCCTACAATAAGCAGGATTTCATTTTGTTCAACTCAAAACAAAGAAAGCAAATTCTTCCTCTCTCTTATATACGTCTTATATATTACAACCTGCAAAAGAACTATTTACAAATCATACAAAAAAAGAACAACAATAAAAAGCTGTGTGTAGTCTGTCCTCTTCTGCCGACAGCAAGTCCAAAACACATCACCAGTTCGCTGATTCTTCAGGTCAACACCAGAGCCCGAACAGAAAAATCAAGTGTCAATCAACCCAGAGGCTGAGTCTCTCTCAGCCAGATATTGACTGACAGCAGCTGGAAATGGCTCAGCGTGTCCAGTCTCTGAGACAAAGAGGCTCTACTGGACTCTGAACTTGTAAAACGAGCAGAGGCCGCGGGTGAAGTTCCAGCCCAGCGTCACTGAGAGGATGTAGATGAGACCGAGCAGAGCAAAAGGGTAGAGCAGCACCACAGTATTCTTCAGGAAGGGTAGAGCTGTGACAACAAAGCAAGGGGACGGGTTTACAGACAGCACTCAGATCTACGAAGTCACAAACAGCTAAAGCTTATGAATAACATCTGGATATTTTAGTCTATATTCCAATATACAAGACACATGGGCATATAAGCTGCACATACAGTTATTTCAAATACAGTTATTGACTTTCATTTCATTAAATCTAACATGCATAAATAGCTGTCATTTAACATTAAATGAAGGCTATTTATGCATGTTAGAAAAATTAAATTGCCTACAAATAAAAATGAAAAAACTGTTGTGACTTTTTTTTATTAAATATAACTTTCAGTGCATTCAGTGCATAATTCAGTGCATTTTACTAATTTATTTATTTTTTTATTCACCAGGAAAAGTCATAGCAGACATCATATCGATAATATGACGATAACAACAAGTTTTTAAAGTCTAATTTTCTGTTTATAATACTGCATACACATTCCCTGTATTTTCTGGATGTCTTCCAACAGTGATAGATAAATAATTATACTGTATGCTCATTATAACATTACTAAAACGGCTGATTTAATGGGACCTAAGACTTTTGTACTGTGTATAAAAGGGAGGTGGGGCTTACCATTGTATCCTAAGAAGGTGATGTAGAGATAATAACCAATGGCAATAAGCCACAAAGTGTTTCCAGCAAAGCATCCCAAGAACCATTCTGAGTTTATCACCACGATATCTGCAACACATAGCAATGGCAAACTAAGAACACACAGTGTGAAATGCAGTACATCATTTAAACAATGTTCCTCTGTAATATTTAAATTTCTTTTGATATTTAATGGATGTTGTAAGACTTTGTTTTAATATTTGTGGTCAATAAATATTTAATTTATTAAGTGTCTTCAGTTTTCCATTTAAACCACTGACAGCAAAGACTGTGTCACATAAAAAAAGATGGATTCAAATTTTTTATTTGCAGTAAACATTGGTGTCAAAACAACCTTCAGTTATCAACTACAAATATTTTAAATTATCAATATTACAAACTAAGTAAAAGTGGAAAATATATGAATTCCACATTTAGCATATTACATGCCAACTCTTGTACTCAATTTAATTTGGTTGCACTTGAATGATGTCATTGTAGAAAAATGCTGTGTTTCCCTCATGGTACAGTTCAGTTTGGGTACAATACGGTTTGGAATGGTAAAGACTGAGAACAGTATCTTCAGCGAGAAACGTAGCGTGACATCGTACCAGCAAAAAGGAACAGTAGGGGCTGGTTATTTGGTACTATTCCTAATGGATACAATAGGAAAAAAATGTATCGTACTGTACCAAAATGAAATGGTCCACTCATTGGAAACACAGCTAAAGAGATCGATTCTACTCACGGTTGATGAAGAACAGCTGCAGAAAATGCAGGATGACTAGGAGCGGGTAGAAAGCATTGAGATGAACATCAAATGCATAGCCCCATTCAACATCAAAATTTCTGCTGGGTTGTTTTAGCAGGTACTTGTTGCTGATGAACCTGGAAAACACATCAGAAAAAATCATCAGACATGCAGTCATACAGGTCCACCTTAGTGCTTCTTCTAGACACAGTTCTCGTCACAGAAGAAAATGTCTTCTACTTTTGGCTTCTCTCTTTACAGGGCACCACAGCAGTTCAACTGCCTCCATCTTGTCCTATTCATTGAGTTCTTCTCTGTTACACCAGCTGTCTTCAACACCCTTTGTCCAATATAATCACTATGTCTCCTCTGCTTACTTCAAATTCATTTCATACAGTATACAAAACGAACATACTCACCACATGAGTGTTGATATGAGCAGGCCAACCCCTATACAGTCTATAAACACCACCCACAGCAACAGTTTCAGAGTCTCCAGGATGCCCATGTCCAGGACCAGACCAAAGCCTGATGTTGACACTACAGATGCGAACAGTGTGTGTTTAATTAGACATGATTAAATGGGAGAAAACTAAATGATGAGGAAATGTATTGAGATTAGTGTTATATTACTGAAAGATTAGCACAGACTCACCACACAGCCAGATGCTGAGCAGGACCAGGAAAGCAGGATCGTCCCTTGCCCACTGGTCCTTGGTCTGTTTCCTGTAGTGGAAGTTGCGGTAGACCCTCTGTGGTGATGTGAACAAGTACAGCATCTGCCACAGGGCAAACTCAAAGTCCATCTGTCTGAAATGTAGCAGCCGCCGCAGATACTTGTAGCGTTTGGCCCCCGCCGTGTGGCGTGCAGCATCTCGGGAGCCAGGGGCACCGTTGTGTGTCGAGGTGGTTGGCAACATGGTGCTGTAAATAAAATGTGGAGAAAGGGAGGTGGTGAAAATAAGGTGTCGCTCACTGAACATGCTTACAAACACAAACACAAATTTATTTTGAAAGTATACAGGAGTAGCTGGTACATGGCTGGAGGTCAAATGTCTGAAGGGGTACAGGACAGTGAAAAGTTTGGCAACCACTGTTTTATATGATATCAAGTAATATTTGACCATTCATGTCCTATTTTATTCTGTTTAAATTGTATGTAACAAATGCAAAAACCTGAGACAGCAAAACAATACTACTATATATTATACAAAACAATATATATATATATATATATATACATATATATATATATACACACATACATATATACACACATACATATATACATATATACACACATATATATATATATATATATATATATATATATTTTAACTGATTTCATATTTACTGCCAGGCAATTTTGTTTACACACTGCAGCTCATATGTAAGTAAACATTACACCTAAAATGGCTAATATAATTAAAATCGAAGTACTTATGGTGCGCTAACTCCTATGTATTGCTCTATTATAACATGTCTAAAACAAGACACGGTACTGTGGCTCATACTTCATTCTTTTTTGACATACACTTATTCTAATTAGTATATATACATATATATGAACCATTTACACGCGTTACTGAGCAGTTTCTTCCCCGTCAAACACCATTATTATGTTTAAGACGCTGGCAAGCAGTTAGCTTGTTGCTAACTAGTAGCTTGGTGAGCCATATTTAAGACAGAATTGGTATAAATGCTGTGTTGAGAAACTGAAAGCAGGTGAACACCTAATTTAGTTTATTCCGAAGAATATTTACCTGTTTTTGCTGAACTCCTTTACGGGAGAAAGCGCCAACTCTTGCTCGTTTCTGTAGCTGTTTATAGACGCTTCCTGAAGAGTGATCTAGGAAGGAACACGTAGCTACTTCCTGGGACCCCCTGGTTCCTCATGGGAAATGTAGTGTAGTGAAAGATGAAAGCTGTTGCATAAACGATGTCTGCGAAGCTTATGCAAATGTTGTGCGTGTCTGTTCATACATTTTTGTAAATGAACGATGATAATAATAATAACCAACCTAAAACAAAATGTACATTTCGTGTTTTATAAGCGAATGTTGTACCTTTATTATGAAATTTGGGACCTCCATTCAACCAGAAGTAGAACGTCATAGTACTTCCGCTAAAAGCGCCATAGCTATTCGCAGTAAACTTCAGATCACCGCTGTTCTGGTCAAGAAGGCCAAATAGCGAAAGGTAAGGATGAGACGCACATTGTGTTCTTATACCTGTTCAAATTCTGATGTCGTTAAAGTAATGCACCAGCGGAAATGCTGTATTTGACCTCATTGTTTGCTGTTGCCCTAATACAACTCTGCAATGGCCGTGTCCTTGAGTAGTTCTCTGAGCTAACGGTGTTAGCCTGCATCAAGGAGTCCTCATTGGAACATTCACGCAGATTAACGCCGTCTCTTGTCCACACTGCTGCTAAAACTGTGTTTATACCATATTATACTACACTATCTGATTGTGGTATGGTGTGGAAAATTCTCTGTGCATATCATCTCTTGAAAGTGTACACGGTTACGTGACAGTAACACTTGTTTTTGTTGACATTAACAGTCAGCTAAGTAATGCTAGCTGTCTATGTTGGGCTGTCAGTAGAGCTTATCACCAGATTTTGAACACACTTTATCACAACAAAGTCTGCAATTTAAGGTGGCACAGGGAAATGTGTACGTTCGGCTTTGAATTATTTGTCAAGGTTTTCAGTCGGGATAAGTTCAAATGAGTGGGACCTTTGCATAATTTTCAAGACAAAAGTCCCCAAAACAGTCAGATTCTCTGGCGACTCTCCTTAAGCTTTTCTAGCTTTAAATAAATTGTTAATGAATTAACAAAATTTTATTAGTGACATAATTAGTAGCGTTATGCCATACATTAAGTTGTATGCTGTTTTGTGTGACAATAATGGACTCTTTTGGATTTTGACTGTTGTTTAAGCAGTTGAAGAGGTGATGTAATCACAAATGCAGTTTGTATAAAGTAACAGTGTGCACTTTGCAGAACTGAATATTTGATGCTCAAGTCTTCATAATCCAAATAACAGAAAGTTTATTTGCTTGAGTTTTGTCAATGGCATATCAGAATAACTTAAACTCATATGCTGACCTCTGTTTTCCTCTCACAGCATCATGTTGCGACTGCCGACTGTTGGCCGGGCTTTAGCCGGAGCTGCCAAGGGCAGTCTGGCTCCCTCCACCACTGGTGAGTAGGGATGGGCACAATATCTCAATGTTTTGGGGGTTTTGATGATAATGATAATTAGTCGATAGCCTTTAAAATTTGATTTTAGTTGTTGCTTTCAGATTATATCAATGGACACAATGTTTCAGGAAAACAACTCTAATTTTCTTTGAACTTCAGCATTCAAGTAAAAATTGAAAGACTGAACTGTGGTGTAGAAACATTGAACTCTGGCTCAACATTCAGATGCCCCGCTGTAAATAACTTGTGCAGCATACAAGCAAGAGAAAATAGTAAAACAATTTCAAAGACTTAAATGCGGGACTGATGTCTCCATGTTTCCTCGCTATTAGTATAACCACACGTAGCTAATCTGTGTGACAGGGAAGCTGAGAGCGATTATGTGATCAAATAGGCCTACTAGTGGTCATGTGACAATGAATCCTGCTCACTGCTGCAGAAAGGAAGGATTCTGCTGCACCCACTCAGCAAATCTATCGTATAACGGTTGTTAAGAGTTAACCTAACTACATTTCCTGATCCACATGCATGCATGTTTCATTGTGGTGGTCACTGACTGTATTAAATTGATTACATTGTGCAATTTCAGTGCATACCTCCATGCGTGCTGCTAGCAACATGGTGGAAGTATTTGTAGATGGGAAACCGGTGGAGGTGGAGCCTGGAACCACTGTCCTACAGGTAAGAAGCATCATCTTTTTTTACTGCGGTCTACTTTAGACTATTTTGTAGATACAGCATTATGTGTTGCTCCAGATTGTGCAGAGCAGTGTGGTCGCATTCAACTCTAGAAGATGGCTGATACCAAAGTGCTGGTTTGTGACTGTGTTAATCAGCACTTTTTACACAATTGTTGCTTTCATGCTGTCAGTTAGAAGTCTTTCCCGTCTTTGCAGAACATCAGCCTGTCAGCTACTTTGTCACCTTGTCTCCTTTGGTTGTTTTTTTCACAAACTTGGCGTGCTCTTAAGCATGATGCTTTTGGAGGTGTTTGATTAAGTTAGCAGCCTTGTGTTTGTGGTGTTACATTTACCTTGCAAGTATTGGTGGTTTTCACTTGCTCCATGTTGTTGCTCTGTGTTTACGGACTCTGTTGACTCAAGTTGAGTGGCGTGTTGCTGAAGTATGACGCAGCATAATGTTATACTGTATGTGTCACACTCGAAGTGAATAGATTCACGTCATAGATCGGCTTCATTTTCTGATACCAGATCCGGCTATTTAGTTAAAATCAGGGCCGATAATATAGCCGATATTATTATCGGATTGGTGCATCCCTAGTCATGAATCTGCAGTTTCCTGACAATAATTGTGGAATTGTTAATCCAATTGCTTGCATTAATGAGTGTAGCTGAACTGATTTATTTGTTTTTGTTGTTGTTGACTGTTGGCTTTCTTTCCCCGTCAGGCTTGTGAGAAGGCAGGAATCCAAATCCCCAGGTTCTGTTACCACGAGCGCCTCTCTGTGGCAGGAAACTGCCGCATGTGTTTGGTTGAAATTGAGAAAGCACCAAAGGTAAAAGTTGTATCCGTTTGTATTCATACAAAGCCACAAACCTCAAAACACTGATGATTGTACATAAATTGGGGCATAATGCAGTTTTTGTAGCATTAACATCTTAACATCTTATGTGCTGTTGTGTGTCTTCAGCCGGTCGCGGCTTGTGCCATGCCCGTCATGAAGGGTTGGAACATCCTCACAAACTCGGAGAAAACACGCAAAGCAAGGTACGGCTTCAAATATCGTCAAATTTAAACAGTCAGAAAGAGTAACTTTAAAAAAAGGAATTCGGGTAAACAATGTGGAATGAATTGTTTAATTACATTGGGAGCAACTGACTATAAAAAGCTTATACCCAAAAAAGCTACCCTTTTTTATTTTATGGTAATTACCTTTTATGTGTTCTCTTTTTGGTTTCTTTATATTCTGTAATCCTTATTGTTTTCTCTTGTCTTACATTAGATTATACATCTTGTAAGAATGCTATAAATGTATGCAAATGATGTAATAGTAGAAATGTAAAATTCTACCATTCTTACAATAAAATATTTAAAAATTTGTAAAATGTGCAGCTTCATATAAACTATGAACTGCAGCTAATAAACTGTATTGTGAACATGCTAAAAAATTGTGTAGAGAGGGGGTGATGGAGTTCCTGCTGGCCAACCATCCTCTGGACTGCCCCATCTGTGATCAGGGAGGAGAGTGTGACCTGCAGGTAAATACAGGGCACATTAATTGAAGTAAAACAGAAAAATGAATAGATAAAACTTACATTTTGTTTATCGATGCATATCTGGTTCCCAGGATCAGTCCATGCAGTTTGGCTCTGACCGCAGTCGTTTCACAGAAGGGAAGAGAGCAGTGGAGGACAAAAACATTGGGCCTCTTATTAAAACCATCATGACCCGCTGCATCCAATGCACACGATGCGTCCGGTGAGTGCAGCACGACCGTCCATTCTCACATCTATCAGGAAGAATATGATAATAAAAGTTTTTTTTGCTATTGTCATTTCAGTTTTGCCAGTGAGATTGCTGGTGTTGAAGATCTGGGAACAACAGGAAGAGGAAACAACCTGCAGATTGGGACCTATGTAGAGAAAATGTTCATGTCTGAGCTGTCGGGCAACGTTATCGACGTGTGTCCTGTCGGAGCACTCACCTCCAAGCCGTACGCTTTCACTGCACGTCCGTGGGAGACCAGGTAGGAAGTGGTTTGTCACTTAAAGTGGAACTTTGCAAGTCTGGTTGCTTCTTTGCTTTTTTATCTACATAGCTCCCCCTACAGTTTCGAACTGCATATTTTTACAACACCACCGTAAACTTCACTGCCGAAGCACAATCCGTGGGGCCATGTCCATTCTAATGGAAGAACTGTAAACCACCTACTGAAAACCAATGATTTTGCAAGCGAGTATACCAACATCTCTGCTAGCAAGCTAAATAGCAACAAACATGAATGACCAAAAATGTTCAAGCAAACCTGTTTACAACAATAGCAAACATCGAGCTAAATACACATCGATGGATAGAGAATGGCGAGTTTATCCCACACATAATTGAAAGTGAAATTGGAAGAATGGCAGATCAATTTTGCATGGGTCTGTCTTTTTCAATTCTCGGCATTTGAAAAAAGCCAGTTTGATGTTAAATTGTGTGTGGCCCCTCACTCGGTCAGTCGCTTCCTCTCCCTCACTTTCTCCCACATCAGTGTTCTCTGCTTCTTTTTTTTACCGGCTGCCATGTTGAACGTCTAAAATAACGCTAATAAAGCTGCCTTGATCTTATAGCCCATAGCTGGCTGTGTGTGTAGTGCAATTTGTGTTTCTCATGAGACCTTTGAACTTTGCAAGACCTCCTGATTCTGAGGACTCTGGGTTGGTGGCCCTTATCTTGCAAGGCTGGTTTTCAGACAGCCCTCAATCTCCCCACAACAAGACAGTTTAACCATCACAATGGCTCTGAAGCTAAAAATCTTGCATAATTCCACTTTAAGTGAATCTAGTGGAGTTAGTGCCATCCAAATTATTTTCTCTTTGGTTATCGTGTCTATTTTTGTGCCGGGTTCTGTCCAACGGTTTCTTTTAGTATCATCTTCTATCGTCTTTGCAGGAAAACAGAGTCAATTGATGTGCTGGATGCTGTGGGCAGTAACATTGTGGTGAGCACAAGAGGAGGGGAGGTGATGAGAGTCATGCCCAGGCTGAATGAAGACGTCAATGAAGAATGGATCTCTGACAAGACCAGGTGAGACGTATGCCTTGTCCACACGTAGCCAAGTGTCATTAAAAAAACAGAGCATTTTTTTACAAGTTTTGGCCTTCTGTTCTCATCACATTACATTTAAGCTTTGAGCAGATGCTTTTATCCAAAGTGACTTACAAGAGGAATAAACTACATAGAGGTAGTCTTGGAAAGAACTCCACAAGATAGGAGTAGTGCGGGGTGTGCGGGATGACAATTTTTTGATGAACGGAGTAGTTGAAGGGCAACATAAGCCTTTAGGAGAGCATTTGAGTAGGTGGGAGCAGACCACAGACAATTTTGTTATTTGGAATTTATCTTCATCTTTTTGTTCACTGTTTGTATCTTTAATGGCGTATTTCCACCGGCTCTACTCGCTTCGGCACGACTAGGTTGCATCTCCACTACAAAAAAGTACCTACTTAGTGTGGGCGGAGTCATCACTGCACTGCTGAGTGAAATTGCGGTGACTTCGCTTTATACGCGACACACACACACACACACACACACACACACACAGTGACTTTACACCTGACTTCTGTAGTTGCTGGAGATTAACCCACGTTTTTTGGATTGTTAAGTAGTTTTAACTTATCAACAATTCGGCACTGTTCGGCTTGATTTCTGTCCACACGTTTCCGGAGTACAGCCTCCTACTCCACAGACTACAGCAGCAGAGGTCTGTGATGCCGCTCGTGATCGCCGGCACTGTACCTAAATACACCACCCCACGTTTTTAGGATCGTTAAGTAGTTTTAAGTGATCTACAGTTCGGCGCTGTTCGGCTTGATTTGTGTGTGGGAGGTCTCTACCTGTGACAGCACTCTGGCCAGTCAGTGGCTGGCAGTCTGACCAATCATCGCATAGTACCTACTCGGCACACTTTTGTGCTGGTACTAAAAATAGTACCTGGTACCAGGTACTATGATAGTGGAAACGCTACTTAAACTGTGCCATGGCTAGGCGAGGTGAGGCGAGTAGAGCCGGTGGAAATGCGGCATTAGTTTATCATGAGTGATATCGACATTGCAACGTTATATCATATCGCATGATTTACTAATATGGTGTAGCCCTTACAGACAATGGTTTTGGACCAGGGCTGGGAAACAACCGGATGTTGGGATAATTTTGTGACTGAAAATGTCCTTCCAGATGAATGAAGGGGGAGATGTTTTTAAAACCTAACCCATGTGGATTAAACATTTTTTTTAAAAAACAACAGCTAAAAATATATTTTTTTTAAAGCCTGTATAGCATGGACTAGGCATCAGACAGATGTAAGCCAGGAAACAGAAATATATCATGTTTCGTGAAATCACGCAAATTAAATCTAGTATATCTTACAAATGAAAATTCTTGAAATGTGTTGTGTTTTGCAGGTTTTCATATGATGGTCTCAAGAGACAGAGGTTGACCCAGCCAATGGTGAAGGATGATTCAGGTCAGCTGACCCCCACCACATGGGAGGACGCTCTTACTCGCATCGCAGGAGCAGTAAGTGTCCCCTGTCCTTTCATTACCTCGTTCTCATCTCCTATCAGTATTTGTGTGGGGTTATTTTATGCTTTAATTATATCATCCTATTTGAGCCTACATGCATTACAAAACACATATACATTTTGTGTGTGTATAGCTGCAGAGTGTGCAGGGCAGTGAGGTTGCAGCCATAGCAGGAGGGCTGGCCGAAGCTGAAGCTCTGATTTCCCTCAAAGACCTTCTCAACAGACTTGACTCTGAAAACCTCTGCACTGAGGAGGTTTTTCCTATGGCAGGTGCAGGGTGAGTAACTGCTGGTGCTTTTCATTTGTTGACAATACTCCTGTGTAGGCATAAACCTGGAGGATTCCAAGATGGAGGATTAAAACATTATAATTTGCTTCCTTTACCGTTAATAGCACTTCTGTCGTATTTGTTTCACAGTAAGTCAGTCATACACATAGTGCTGTTTGTGTACACAAAATACCATGTAGTGTGTTGCAGTCGACTGGTATTGCGTCTGTACGTGTTGAGGATGTCAAAGTGTGTTGTCACTCTCTCTGCAGCACTGACCTCCGCTCCAACTACCTGTTGAACTCCCGCATCGCTGGCATTGAGGAATGTGACCTGCTGCTGCTCATAGGAACCAACCCACGCTACGAGGCCCCAATGTTCAACGCCCGAGTCAGAAAGAGGTGATCTCACACTCCCCGATCTACTGTCATTCTTTATTTCCTGACCTCGAGACAGTTCTGACCAGAAGTAGAACAGAGCAACAGAAGCAGCCGAGGCCAAGATATCTCGACTTTAACCGTTTAATGTTATACAAAAGCTGAAAAGAAAATGAGAGATCCATGAACTTGAACCAGCCTCCTCTCACCTCTTCCTTTCTTTTCCCTCGTCAGCTGGCTTCATAATGAGCTGCGTGTAGCGATGGTCGGTCACAACGTCGACCTGAGCTACACATATGACCACCTGGGAGAGGACACTTCAGTACTGAAGGAGCTGGCTAACGGCACACACCCCTTCTGTCAGGTAACACACACACACTTTGTGCAAAATATTAAAATGTACTATTATCATTATTATTAGTATTATTATTACTATTACACACACAGTCCTGATCAGTTTGAAGATTTTTTGTTCAAGATGTTACGGTTTTTTTTCACCTTTACCCGTCTGAAGGTCCTTTCAGCTGCCAAGCGGCCAGTCGTGGTCGTGGGCAGCGGCGCCCTGCAGAGAGACGATGGAGCCGCCATTTTGAGTGTCGTCTCCACCATTGCTCAGAATGCCAGAACCAGCAGTGGAGTGGAGGAGGGATGGAAAGTCCTCAATGTCCTACACAGGTAAAAGCTGTGAAGTAATTTTTGAAGTATGTTGCACATTTATGGGTTGCCCAATCTGCCCAATTATTTAATTTTCAATTACACCTTTGTTTTATCCACAGCCTGGCATATGTACTACAGTGTTTACAGTTATTTTTGGGGGTTGATGACATTACCCGAAACAATGCCGTGTTTACAGAATACTTTTAAGAAAAAGACATCTGCTCAAACTACTTGTCTTTGTGTGTGTTCGTAGAGTGGCGAGTCAAGTGGCTGCATTGGATCTGGGCTACAAAGCTGGTGTAGACGCCATCAGGAAGAATCCACCCAAAGTTCTGTTCCTGCTGGGAGCTGACGCCGGCTGCATCACCAGAGCTGACCTCCCCAAAGACAGCCTCATCATTTACCAGGGTACACACACTCACAACAAACACACACGACAAAGCTTCACACATTTAGTAGATGATAAATCCATATGTGTCCTCAATCTCACCAGGTCACCATGGTGATGTAGGAGCACCGATGGCAGACATCATCCTACCAGGCGCTGCATACACAGAGAAAAATGCCACTTACGTGAACACTGAAGGAAGGAGCCAGCACACCCGGGTGGCTGTCACTCCTCCTGGAGCAGCCAGAGAGGACTGGAAGATCATCAGAGCTGTGTCTGAAGTATGTTACTCACCAAGCAGAAGACGCTAACGTTCGCTCTGCAGTGAAATTTTTTCCTTTGACCAGAGAAATGTGTCCATGTCTTCACAGCTGGCTGGTGTGACTCTCCCCTACGACTCTCTGGACGAGGTGCGGTCCAGACTGGCAGAGGTTTCTCCTCATCTGGTCCGTTATGACGACGTGGAGGAGGCAAACTACTTCAAACAAGCAAATGAACTTGCCATGGTACATATATAACACATACAGGTTTAATACAGATATTTACAACATTTTGCCAACAGTTCAAATGGGTTAAATCCGCATGAGCGTTCGATTCCTTGCTCTGTTGGTCTAAATGCCGATGTGTCCTTCAGCAAGACACTTGACCTCCATTTGGTCCTGGTGGCTGTGTCAGCAGTGTGTGGGTATTCAGTGGGTAGTAAAGTTGTGTAAAGCAGCTTTGAGTGTTCATCTAGACTAGAAAAGGTTATTCTGGGCTACTCGCTCAAGTGGGGACCAGTTATCATGGTTCGTTATTGTTTGAACAGAATATATAATGTAAACACTCTGGTAATATTTTGGTTGCAGTTTAACAAAAAATATTATACATAAACACGGAGCTGCTTTAGCTACAGTCCTGGGGCCTCATTTATAAACCTATGGTATGCCTGACAACGTGGCATATGTGGGAAACACACAAAGTGCTTATGCACATAAATATTCTGATTTGTAAAACCTTGGGGTCACATTTACCGAGAATTGTCGGAAATATCTGAATATCTTTGTCACATGAGACAAGATAGGATTTTGGATTTTGTCATATATCGTTATAAGGCATCTGTGACTTTTTCGGTTTTTAAAGGTTGTTGCATTGATATTAATCATTATCTGTTGAGTGAAATACACATTATTATCAAATTATTATATCTTGATTAAAGAAAATACATGTAATTGACAAAACTATTTTTAAAAAGTCACATAAAATATTTGTTCATATTTATAGGCAATTACCTTTTTCTCTTTTTTTTTTAAATATCCGTCATTTAACATTAAAAAGCCAAAGGAAATACACCAGGTTTTTTTTTACAGTGTATTGTCACTCTCCCTTGAAGTAAAAACATAAAAAAACATTTTATTAGCCGTATCGTCCAGCCTTACCAACACACATTCATTTTTTGGCTGTAAATTAATGTTTACTCGCTGTTCAATTCGAAAGAGTGATCGGAGTAGCATTAGAGACTGTAATGGTTTTTCAGACTTTTAATTCAGTGTCCTCACTCTCTCAGGCAGTGAACCAGGACCTAATAGCAGCCCCTCTCATCCCACCTCAGCTTACAGTTAAAGACTTCTACATGACAGGTATGTGTTTTATTTCAATAGTGAACACACACGTCCAAAATAAATAAAAAATAAATAGAATTTAACTTCTGACTCTTCCTTCCCTCTCTGTGTCCAGACTCGATCAGCAGGGCATCACAGACGATGGCCAAATGTGTCAAAGCCGTCACAGAAGGAGCCGCTGCAGTCGACGAGCCATCAGTTTGCTGAACACCCACTTCCTCGCATACAAACGACAACAAAACTCTTATCGCTGAAAAAAAAAAACAGCTGAAAGCTGAAACAGCTTAGTGTTGTTCCCTTAAATTAAAGTTCTTGTCCTTGATGCTTGTTGTATACACTTAAATCGTTTTCAGTTTTGTAGAAGAAATAAAACTGGGAATCGTATATAAAATATAAATAAAATCTTACTGATGTCTGTACTCCAGTTTAGTGGCTATCTGTCATTGTGTTTGTCGTGAGAAAAACTTATTTTGGGTGCCCTGCTACGTTTCAGTTTTTGTTCTTTCAGATAAGGGTCACTTTTACCCCCATAAAAACTGTTTATATGTGTTTTGAATGGATCCAGAAGGCGGCAGTGGTGTCTGGTGTTAGACACGGCCCCTTCAAACAAATGGCTCCTGTCATGTACTCTTCCCAAAGGAAGAGAGAGAGAAACGCACAGAGCTCTTAAAAGGAAACACAAGCACAAGAGAAGACGGTCTCTGCTCAGTGTCTGAGCCTGAACACTCCATAACTGGAATTAATTTCCTCTTAAAGGTCAGTATAAATAGATCCATGGTTTTGCTTTTAGCTCCCTACCTTCATATACATCTGTATGTAAAAAAACCGCCACTGATCCTCTGCTCTTCACTGACAGACGGATGGAGGACTAAGAGTGGACGCGGCATGAAAATGGTTTCAGTTAAACTCCTCATCCTTGGAGCTCAGAACACTGGGAAATCAGGTGAACTACTACCACTAAAGGGTGTGAAAGACCTCTTGAAATGTATCCCGTCACATGATTTCTTAAGAGCTATCTGATGTGAGCAGGTGTAGGCTGCCTTTCGGATCTAATTTGTTATGACTTGAGTGATCACCGATTTTCAAATCAAAAATTAAATGCAGTACAATACTAGATTGATGTTATGTCCATATGCACATATTTGAATCAGACAGTTTTGATGCACTGAATGCTCATGAATAATAATAACTTTTTAAAAACAGTTTCACTTAAACAAGAAACAAACTATGGTAATGACAAGGAATAAAAATAGGCAATTGAGGACGAAGTTTTACAAATAGAAATAAATAAATGGCTTAGATTTTGGATATTGTGTATATTGTGTCTGTGGTTTTAAAGTTTGTTGCATTGATAATCATATTTATATTGAAATTAGTGAAATCTGCAACATATTATAAATTAATTATTGTTTATTGATTAAAAAATACATTGAATTGGCAACATTATTATAAAAAATGAACACATTTGATTTGAAGCCTTATAATTTGTTCATATTTGTAGGCAATTTTGTTGTTTCTAACCCTTCATTTATCCAGGCTTAGTATAGAAGCACCTCTAACACGCAGCAGTATATCTCGATTTATCTTGTATATCAGGACAGAGCCTAAAAATGTTGAGAGCCTTGCTTTCATGTGTTATTAATCATTTTAGAGTGTGTGTTGTTTTTGTTTGTTTTTGGCTCGTGTCTCTTGAGTCTGTTTTCTGTCTCCAGCGCTGTGTGTTCGTTTCATAACAAGGCGCTTCATTGGCGAATACGACCATAAAAAGGGTAAGACTTGAGTGTTTATGACAGTGAATGGTGTAGACATGACTCGATTGATGACTTACTCCTGATTCCACACCACAGAGGTCACCTACAGATGCAGTCGGGTGGTGGACCAGGAAGCTGTTGATCTGGAGATTCTGGACTTGGCTTGTAAAGTAAATGTTAAACACAGAACATATGATTTCCAAGACAGACTATTATTTCACACTTGATGCATTATCCTCTCCAGGAGAGTTCTGTGGCTTCTCTGGAGGCATCTATCCGCTGGGCTGACGGCTTCCTGCTGCTCTACTCCATCACACATCGCCTCAGCTTCCTGGAGGTCCCACCACTCAAGAAACTCATTGACCAAACCAAACAGAGTCTGGGTAAGTGTGAAAGAGGGCTTTTAACTTTTCACTCCCACTTCCAAGTGGGAGGGTTGTGGAGGAGTCCTCTTTTTGTTTTATTCTACTCTACTCTTATGTTATGTTATGTTATGTTCATACATACATTCCATCCTCTATATCATTAACATTTTAAAACATGGCACTTTTTTTATTGTCTTGTCGTGTGTGTGTGTGTGTGCATGCATGTGTGTGCGTGAGTACAGTGGTTCCTACAATGCTCATAGCCAACAAGTTGGATCTGGAAATTGGGCGTGAGGTGACAGCAGAGGAAGGACAGAGCCTCGCCAAGGACTTAAGGTTTGTATACATATGGGTGTGTTGTATTATGATAATCAATTCCCCTCTGCATATAGCACCAGCATGTGGCAGTAGTAAGTAATAGAATCCCTTCAGTCTAGTGCCTTAAAGTACACAAAACGCCTTCATCCTTTTGCAATGTACATATTTCCATAATGAAATCCTGCCAAATGCAACCTACTTGTTCCTTGGATGATGCAAAGCTGGAAATATATTGTAAAGCTGACTGTCTATATTACCATTTATCATTTGTCTTGAATATTTTTGATCAATATAAGTGTTTATTCGTCTTTGTTTTCCACTTGTGTGTGTTGGAAGATGTGGTTTCGGGGAGCTGTCTGTGGCTGAAGCTGCATCAGCTGTGGAGGCAGCAGTGTTGCAACTCATCAGGTATGTATTCTTATTATTATTCTTATTATTATTTTTATTTAAATCTGTATTCATATTTAACTTCACACAGACTGTGGTGATGTATAGTAGCTGATTGCCTTGCTACAAAAATCATTTTGCATTGTGAGACAAAACAAATAACTCACATACTGTGATTTAAAGATTTAGTAGATTACAATGCAATACAATTTATGTTAAAAAAAAAAGGGCAATTACCACCAAGTATCCACATGCTGGTTATACAATTTGTACACAACCTCAAACTTATGTTCATATTTTACGTTTAATAGGTTTGTCAGTCAAGAGTGTCATCACCATGATCATGTTTGTTCCCCTTCCTTTTTATTCATGTATACCAATCATAAGTACACATAATGTGAGTGTAATGTGCAACACTGTGCTACAGACAGACCGAGATAATACATTTCTTGTGTCCCGTCAGGCTGGTGTTGGATCAGCAGCGCCCCCTGCCTGACCGCCGCTCCTACATGTTGACTGTCCGCCATGCTCTGACCAAGAAACTGACCCGATCCAAGACCATGCAGTGGTAACGGCAGCAGGCAAATCACTCAGCAGCAGGGAGTAGATTCAACGTCTCTGATCCATTTTAGCACTGCTGCTCAGTCCCAGCAACTTTGTTTGTTGTGTTGCATCTTCCAGTAGAGGGCAGTACAATCATTTCACCATTGTGTGTGGCCAAATGTATGTGGACACTGTGGTTCAGTTTGGTGTTGAATGTGTCATGTATTCATGAAAACGTCCAAAGAAGAGTGAGAGGTTGTATTAACATGAAATGAATGCCTATTGTTTTCAGTGACATCATTATTCAGAACTATATTTGCTTGTAATGTTATTGTGTGTGTGCTCACTATTGTCTCTTCTGTCAAGTACCGAAGAGGGTTTTTGGGAAACAAAAAAAGCCAGATCTCTGCCTTTAATCTCAGAATTCTCTCTTTTTTTTATTTGTTTTTCAGAGAATTATGAGATTAAAATCAGAACTCTAAGTCAGACACATAGGATCAGTTGTGCCCATAGTACTGTTTAATTTTTAACCATAAACACCTGTAAAGTGTAACTATCAACTGTTATTGCTAACGATGTATTAGGTATATAGGTGAATAACTGCTTTAAAATAAAATGGTTTGGTCTTTGTAGCCTTAGACTAAAAATTTCATATGTACTTAAGGAAAGAGGCTTGCTTTATGGAAGCCGCGATCTTGCGTCGCCATGTTTCTACAGCAGCCTGCAAGGACAAACTCAAGCTCATGGTGCGTTACATTTGTAGTCAGAACTCAGATTTCCAACTCGAAAACTTGGAGCAAACCCATCAACCCTGACATGGGATTCCACGATGGCTGCTGCCATACAAAAGCTGCTACTTTTACAGTTATTTGCACTTCTGTTGTATTTGATTCACATTCAGTTAGTCACACACTTAATACAGTTTAACTTTACACTATAGACATGTTGTTACATTGTTTTTGAGTGTATACAATTCCATGTTTTATATGTTTTGTCATAAAGTTTCCATGTTGACTGCTGGCCTGAGATACGTTTGCATGCAGTTTTTTTTCCCAATATCGCAAAAGCGGTGAACTCGAGTGTGACTTCACTCGAACGTAAATGGAATGCCATCATTGCTGCATGTTTGATTTGTATCCATACATGTTGCTATGCTGTTAGTGTGTGCAAAATACCATGTAGAGCAGGGTTGTCAACTGGCATTGCTAACAATGGCTATGATACATTTGCAGGGCTCTCAAGTCTCACGCATTGAGCGTGACAGTCACGCTTTTCGGTCTTTTGTCACGCACACATTGTATTTCTGCAGCGAGAAGACCCGGGTTCGAGCCCCGGTTGGAGCAAGGGCCTTTCTGCATGGAGTTTGCATGTTCTCCCCGTGTGTGCGGGCGTTCTCTCCGGGTACTCCGGCTTCCTCCCACAGTCCAAAAACATGCAATGTGGGGAATAGGTAAATTGGACACTCTAAATTGACCATAGGAGTGAGTGTGAGAGTGAATGGTTGTTTGTCTCTATCTATGTGTGGCCCTGCGATGGACTGGCGAACTGTCCAGGGTGTACCCCGCCTATCGCCCGATGTAGCCGAGATTGGCACAGCACCCCCCGCGACCCTCTGGTGGAGGATAAAGCGGTTAGATGATGACTGACTGACTGACATTGTATTTCTCACACTGAATAAAGATTACATACGGAATGGAAAGATTCTATCGCGCGCCGCTATCACATGCGCTTTCCTTGTTTACTCCTGAGCAGTGCTCACTTTAGCAGATACACCACCTTGTGGCCAAAAGGAGAAACCACACCTCTCTGTACGTGCTACTTCTCGTCACAGAAAGTGGAGCACAGATACTATTTTGTGAGCTGCACTGCTACACAGAACAATACATAAAAAACTAGACATTATAATCAATTGAAATGAAATAACTTGAAAAATATATAGGAAGGGAGGGTGTCTTATTCTGTTATCATTTCTTGTCCTTACACTAGTGTAAGTCAGATTTCCGTCATCTGTTTTTATTGTTGTTTCTTTTCTTTTTGAAATAACAGTTTGCAGTTGTGCAGTTGCAGTAAATGCAGTTTCATCGTTTCATAGTCCATTTTAGTCAGGAGGCTTTTAGTTGCAATATTTAATTTTTAGATTTTATATTCTGGCCATGCATACATTAACGGTTGCTTTTGTCTGTTTCAAAGATGTCAGCCCCCTACACAGGAACACGTGAAGTAGAATATAGTATATAAGATAGAACTTTACCTATAATGATAGTAATTACAGTTCTGCTGGTGTGAATGCTAATGCTCCTCTTGCACCTGTAGACACACAGTGAGGACAGCAAAGGAGTGAGTGGTGGCAGTGACATCATAGTGGTCACCATAGCAACAAAAGGTCAGATCCCCATGACATCTCGGTTAAGAATAGGCTGGTGAGTCATAGTCGCATCACCACATCAGCAGCCAGTCAGATAGTCCCCTGTCAAGAGATGCATCAACACATGGACAGCCCATCAGGGAGTGGCTATAGGTTTTTACAAAAATACATCAATACATGAATCACAGTCTCAGCAGGGATTATCACTTGTACAATTAATCACTTTCTGTAACTTGAGTATTAGTTACAATGAAGCACATGTGTCCTGCTGCCCGTCTACACTCTCCTCTTGCAAAAACGTTAGTAAAGCAAGGCCCTTTACTTAAGTAAAGTTTATTCTAAAGCTACAAAAACAAACAAGTTGGATTTTAAAACGATTATTAACCTATGGGTATTACTTTGCTAGCAATACCACTTAACAGCACTCGACATCAGTGGCGATTTTGGTCTGAAAATTCTGGTGGAATCCAGAAATACCACATATTACTCTAATACCCTCATACCTGGTTTTGTCTTTTCCCTCTTGAGAAATGATTAAATCCTCCAGTCGATGTGGTACCAAGTGTTTGAAGTGGTAAGTGCTAAATCATAGACTACCTAGGTAATCAACTTGATTCATCATGCAATGAATGTATGAAGCGAGACCTGTGCAGTGCCCGCCCTTGCTTCAAATCAGCCAATGAGAAGTGCTCATTGGCTGATTTGAAAACTGAAGTGTGCGCTGTACATGTGCATCCAAGAACCAAACAAGCCACAACAAATAAAAAACTCCATTCATTTATTTATTCAATCATGTGATGTGACATAGTAATAACATTTTGTAGTGTGTTTATTTTGATTCCTTTAAAGCTCCAGTGTGTAAGATTTAGGAGGTTATATTGTCAGAAATGCCCATTGGTGTATTGGTATATACAGTATTACTGTATATAGTCACTTTGAAATAAAATCTTTTGATTTTTGTAGCTTTAAGGTATTTGCACACCAGACATGTGGTGAATATACAAGACGAAAGTGCGGATCATTTGGATGCAAATTACAATGCACCCTCCTATGCACATCTGGCGTGATGCGAAGAAACAAATAAATTATGAGGATGAGGGGGAAAACAATTGGCAGCAGCTCAGAGCCAACGTCGGTGAAACCTGAAGCTTGATTTACACACACCGTCCCACTGAAGCTCCATTACAACCTCCCTCCACACCGTAGGCCACCGTAGTTCCCTGTGGAGAGGAGTCTTTGAGACTTTAGTAAATGTATGGGTTGTATCACCAACACAACAGACAGTTCTGTATATTCATGGTTAGTCACACATTTTAGGTTATGAGAAATCCTTTATTTTTTTAGGTGACACCTGTTGTGGTTAGTGGAAGGTCACCAGTTACACAACACTGGTGTGTGAGAAAAAAACACAAATAAAAAGAGACACCCTGTGCCCGAAGGTAGGACACACACCTCTGTAAACTGATATTTGAATGGGGAAAGGGAACACAGAGAGTCAGAGAAAAGAAACACTCTGCAAAAACATTTTTGTATTTGCACACACACCAATTAATGATAGTTACACAGGAGTATTTTTAACACAAAAAGAGTCTTGCTGCTCAGTTGGGATTTTAGCTTGTTGCAAGCTGAGGTCGACAAAGTTAGATTTTGTGTCATCAAAATGGATGGTTAAATTCAAAAGTAAATGTAATAATGAATTTGAGACTAAATATCGTTACATGAAAGTAGAACATACATATTTAAAATGGCTGTTTTCAATTCTTTAGTGCATTGTGCATTTTATATGAATTTTCATATTTTAAAGAAATTTATTTCAGCTCTTAATTCAAAACCAATGCCAAATTGTACCCTTGATAGGTTTTAGTTTCTTTTTATGTGATTTTTTTATTTTTTATTTTAGTTATTAATTCATACAAATGCAAATCAGTGCAAGTGCCTTTACCTGGGATATTTTGGCTTAATTTATGTTCAGTGAGAAGAATTGACTATTTTCGGACTATGGAACACAATAAATATAATGTTAATGCTGAATCCTCCAAGAAATTTGCCAAATATTCTTAAAACTTGCTTAGTTAAGATAACAGCTTGTACAATTAACCTTAAAACTAGAAAAAAAAGGAATACTGCATGATAAGTTTTACTTATGCCATCAGGTAAGAAATGTTTACTTAAAATTAGTCTTGCTTTACTTAATCAAGCTTGGATTTCATGCAAACAAGTGTTGTTGCTGGTAATTAAAGCTTGAAGCAAGCTGCAATGTCTGAGTTGTTAGATTAGATTATTTTGTGCAAAACTTGCTTGCCAAGATTAATTTTCTTTTTAGGCAAAACTAATTTAAACATTTTCCCAGCAAGGCTGCTTATTTTACTTTATTGAGAACGTTATGATGTAACTGAAACAGAAAACACATAAAAAAGAAAAAGATGAGGAAATGAGGAGGAAAGAGGCTGCAGAGTAACAGGAGATCATTACATAACAGGTAACAACTACCGAATTGAATAGGAACATTAAACACACACCTGATGGTAATCATTACCGTCCATTATATGAAAAGTAGCTGTGTCTTTTCACCTGGACCACACCCTCTGTGCTGACCCTGTTTGAACAGTGGTCAACACTTCCTCCTCCTCCTTTAGTTTAGTTAAGTTAAAAACATTTGATTATTCACTTTACATTTCAATTTCACCACAATCTAGGCAATAAATGTTGTGACATTTCAGTCAAAACCACAAATGTCAGCCTCATGGCGGCGCTTAAAGAAAAACCACAGGGTTATTAGGGTAAGTGCCGGTTTAAAAGGAAAATGCAAATGAATAAATAAACAGTGAACTGTAGTCAATCAAACACACATGAACCAGAATATGTCTCTAAATGATGTGAACAAAATTTACAGTTTTGATAAAAAATTATTTCATGCCAAATTACATTGAAGTCATACAAATTGAAATGACTCCCTCTTACCTGTAGGGGACAGTATTGCCCACAACTCACAACCCTCTCATTCATAAATAGTATCATCAGCTGTTGTCACCTGTATACTGTTTACATTGTATATTGGTATTGTATTCACTTAAATATGTCTTCAATGGAGTAAAAACTACAATAGTTCCATCAGAAAGTCTTCTCAAATGAGTCCTTAATTAGCCTTAATTGCCCATTATTCGACGCCGGGGGGGCGTGGTTGTCTTTGAATATTCATCATCGCGTGGGGAGACAGCGCACGCGGACAGGGAGGCAGCAGCTGCACACTCACAGCTGGATGGATTTCATATTTGAAGTTTGTTGCAGAGGACAGAGCAGAGGGAGAGCAGAGGGTGAGCAGCGGGTCGAGGGGACTCACTTTGCTCCACGTTCAGGTGCGAGGTTAACGGCAGTGCAGCACCGCAGCCGCCGGGGAAAACCGCTTCATGTTAATGAGCGGGTTTAAAAAAGATTTTGAATTCACACAAAGCTACTGAGTCCAGACACACGGAATCATGATGGAATCTATCTTAGACAGTTTGACAGCGGATAAACTCTATCCGTCTGCAGGAGCCAACCTGTTGGACCTGGAGGAGCTGAGCGACGGAGATTTTCTCACTAATGTGGTGAGTCTTTTTTATGCTAATGACACACAGCTAGCTGTACTTTCTTGAGCTTCCGTACACTACGTCACGCAATGACGCATTTAAAGTGTACAGTCACGCTGTTAGTTTGTGTAAGACGTCATTAAAAGTATCCTTAAATCAAACGCACCTGCACTCTGTTCCGCCCGGAGCCGGACCTTGGCAGGGCGGTGTGGTTATCAGGATCCTGACTGACATCCGGGGCTGTGTGTGTGTGTATGTGTGTGTACCTTTTCTGCCATTAACACTGACCTTATGAGGAACAGTAGTCATCATGGAGACCAGAACCTAGTCCTAATATGGTCGAATCTCATTTCTGAGGAACTAGTTAAGTTTAGATCTAAGATTGTATTGTGGTCAGGGATAGGTTTTAGGTCAGGCTAACCCACAAACCTGTGTATTGTAATCTATTAGTTTTCAATGCACCACATCTTTGCGACAATGAGTCTTTAATTATATCTAAATCACTTTAATTGATAAAGTAAATGTTCTGATTACATTAACGCAAGTCTTGACAAAAGTATTGTACTGTCATTTTGTTGATCAAATAAAGCATAAAAAAGAACATCTGTGAATGTAGGGTTGACCTTTGATTGGTTGTCTTTTCAAAGGAAATAACTTCATTCTAATTATTCTTGTACATTCATTGTTGACCCATGAATCCCTTTATGACCTATTCTTGAAAGGTGTCTTTTTTCTCAATCAATCAATCTATATTTATTTACATAGCACTTTACAATAACTGTAAGGTAATCAAAGTGCTTTACATGAAACAAATAATAAAGGACACTATAATGGGAATAATATAGTAATAATCAGTAAAATTAGAAAATGTCCATTTAAGAACGAGGGAAGTGTCACCATGCTACACAATATTAAAATGATATACAATATAATGGCAAAGTATTTTTTATTATTTGTATGATTACAAAATCATTTGTAATTTTATTAAAAAAGATACAAAAGAGAAAAGTGTTTCAAGGATTCCAAAGATTAAAATTGTAAAAAAGTCAGAATTTATGAGGTTCCTTGAACGCCTCAAAACACGCTGTCGATCCCACACAAGTGAGGAGATTTACTGGGGTGTTTGAATGCATCGCATTAGCTGCCCCTCATAGCTCAACATACTGTGATGCCTGCATCACATGTGCTGGAGTTTGGAATATTTGTTGGAAAAACATTCAAACCTGAATATTCAAATAGTGTTTTTGCCAGAAATGCCCAGCCCAACTCGACAACCATACATTGTTCATGCCGTGAAAAATCACACAGCAATTACATCTTTTCTGAGCCGCTGTCTCAAACCACCTGTTCCCACCTCTCCCAATATCCTCACATCCACACATCTCCTCCCACTGCACCTGAGACACTGCGTCTTTTTATTTCAGAGGAAAGGGGACAAACCACGGCTGTAATTAACCACAGGAAGTGGCTCAGCAGTATCATGACTGCTAATCAAGACAATCCTCACCTAGGTGGTTGTGACAGGAAACAAGTATCTGTCAGTGATGGGAAATGAAAATGTCATGCACCTCTGGCCACAAAAATGACAAAAGTGCACTCTGAGCATGGCATGCTTGACCCAGCTTTGCACTTGTCAAAA
The DNA here is from genome assembly GCF_019176455.1 of Solea senegalensis. Classification (NCBI taxonomy): domain Eukaryota; kingdom Metazoa; phylum Chordata; class Actinopteri; order Pleuronectiformes; family Soleidae; genus Solea; species Solea senegalensis. The sequence continues at coordinate 21,768,253 of NC_058022.1, forward strand.
TCATTAAAGCAGCACAGACACACTGCTGAAGCTGAGTGAAAAATATCAGTCACCAAGGGTGTTAGCTTTCTGTCTGAACACCACTCTCTCGTTTTCCACTCCGTCTTTCTCTCTGTCCTTTTTTAAAACCGTTTTTGTCTGTATTTCAGCGGTTGAGTCAGCCGAGCAGTCTGCCTGTGGTTTATACCCCTCTGTCTCAGTTCTAAATAAAGTAGTCCACTCCGCTGTAAAGCCACCAGGCTGGGTTGTGCCACTGAGGACGTGGGAAGGGCCGGCTGATTCATTCACATCATGTCTGATCCATACAGTACAACTGCAGATTATAGACTCTTTTAAATCTCCTCAGTCCTCCACTGGCTCCAACTTTGTGTTCATTCTTTCTTGTTTGACTTGTATGGAGAAGGAGAAACCATTATTTATTTGACAAAGGTATATACATAAATCGAATCAGTATTTCTGTAAGGCTGGGCGATATGGCTTATAAATAATATAGTATAATAATATATGATATGTTTAGGCTATATGCAATAACACAAATAATTAGTCTTAAAATTAAACAAGTGTTATTAAGTGATTGCCTCTTCCCCCTCAACCAATGCATGATTATTATTTTTTCAAAGAAAGAATAAGTCAGTTACACAAAATGGGAATGCTATTAAAGTGATTTAGAACCTGAAGTCTGCTGAAGTGAGTTAATAGAAAAAAATATCATTATGATGGATCACAAAATTTCAACTTAAAAGTGTTTGGTTTGAATTAGAACAATATATATAGTTTCCAATAAAAACCTTTATGACACAAATTAAATCTGTAAATAAAAACAACATACAGAAATAACTCATTATGACTTGATTATGACTTGATCATTACCACCTGCTGAAGACTATTGTTTGGCCAGAACACTCTTATTGTCCAGACAACAGTCCGAATAAAAGAATGGTGTGTTTTTGGTCCAAACTTGGAATGGTTCACTCAGGTCCAAAATCCTTTGTAACCATGGAAACCACTTTGCACCATTTTATTAACTGTCTGCTAGAAACACAGATTATAATCCATATATAAACACTGGCTGTTTTGTCTGTAAAATGTTAGAACACAAACATTTGATTTTATAGAAGATCTTTAAATCTGTTGTTTTATTGTAATAGCTGTCCAAAACCCACAGAAAAATATGTATTCTATTCTATTCTCCATTCAGACCCTGTACTCCAGCTCTAAAAGACACACCCATCTCATTTCCATGCTTGTTGTCGATTGGCTGCCGAAAAGGAATGTGAGCAGGCATGCAGTGGTGTGTGTGTGTGTGTGACAGAGAGAGAAAGAGAGTTGGACTTTGTGAGAGAAGGAAAAATACTCTTTTGCCATTTTAACTAAGAGTTACAGCTTCGTTCAATTTACACACACGCACACACACGCACACACACAGAGTAGCCTCAAGCTGAAGTGAAGCCAAACCCGCTGCAGCAGCTGCACATCACCACATGAAGACAAACACAGTGGAGAACATTGCCATTCTCTTATCTGTGGTAGGCAGCATTGTAAGATAATGACACCATGTCTTTACAATTTCATTTTACATTGCAAAAAAATCTGAGTGTGGTATCATTTATTGTCTTAATTTAAAACTGGTTAAAAAGACTTCTGCTGTGTGAGGTTATTTTAAAAATGGATTTATAGGTACAGAGTGTAACATTAAAATTGGTGAAGTTTCATGTTGCAGCTGAATATCTCCACCTCGCTCTCCTGCCAAGTGTGTTGGAGAACCTCTGTAGCCTTCAGTTAGCATCAAAACTCAAAAGATATGTAGTTTGTCCATTGCGGGCTACTGTAAAAACATGGTAGTCCAAAATAACAGGCTCTGTAGAGCTCACCTGGTTCTTTTATATAAAAATTCAACAATAATACATACAACCAGGTCAGTTATTAAAGTTATTAAAGTGTTTGCACATGTTTGATCCAACTGATACTGATCAAAATGACTTGATTGGATGTCAGAAAGGGAAAAATGTTGAAGTCGATTCAATCCAAAATCCGATGTATTGCATGCACAGTCATGTCTAAAATGACAAAAATGTTCATGTATCGGACCAATATCATTAGCAGTCCAATAATAATAATTGGATCAGAGACAGTGATATAGTGATATAGTACCAACCCATTTGCATTACCCTGCAACTGTTTTTAGTGAACAGCATTGACCAATAATTATGTGCACTAGTCACTATAACGTATAACCTGCAGTACTGTTGCCAGAAGTCTTACGGCGGTGGCATCTTTCTTTGGACAACACAGCAACCACAAAAGTCATGCTCATTCTAATTTGTATAACGAGTAACAAGTAACATGTACAGGTACGAAACGTACAGAACCGCAGCACGATCGATCTCACCGTCGCTCTTGCAACCTTCTCTGTTTGTTTTTCTGTGATAAAGATCAACAGGAAACTGATTCAGTATGCACTATTATAGAGAGATACAGAGCCACCTATGAAAGTGGAGACACACACGGCCAATAAAGACATTTTCTCCTCCGCATATATAATCGGCCTCAGCAAGATGTCCGATTGCCTCGGATTGGACTACGGCCTTAGCTTGATTTAACTGTGCATGTAAACGTACTGAATGTTGCTTTTTGACTTTCGTGTTTGAAAGCATTTGTTTGGATTTAATTAAGTGACACTGACCACACCAGGCAGCAGTAGACCAGCAGCTCCGGTGTCTCCCACATGTTAAATTTGGGATTTCCTCTGATTTCCTCTATAGCAGAGGGTTAAATTGGTGTAACCCTCTGCTATAAAATCTATTAAATGGCTCAAATCTTGTTTTGGCAGCCATGTTTAAGTGAGGGCCAGATGACAGAGGTGACATTTGTGTCATTAACTCATACAACCACACTTTAAAATCCATACATTTGGACGCTAATAGTTGTAGTTGAGACAGTAAAATGTCTATGTAAAAATAAATAATTCAGAAAGGAAGTCCTGCTAACTTGATGGAGCACCCAATGATTGATCTCTGCTTTAATTTGGTTTCTTTGATCTAAATGAATGGCACCTATAAAACACAGAAACAAGGATTGATTCTGAATGAAAAAATAGATATTGATATTGTTGAGGGCTTAATCTAATACTTGTTGCGAACAGTCTTTTCAGTGTATGTTCCTCTGGCCTTTTATATGATGTTCTGAAGACTTTTACGATGGTTTCCACCGCAGTATTCATGCCATAATGACATACACTGTTTGGCCTGCTTGGCTCTGGTTATGCTTTCTTTCATCACTGTGTTGTGGAAAGGAAATGTCCCTCTTAAGTCAGATTGCACTGTACTGAGCACCAAACCAAGCCTCGACACCAAAACCTGGTCCTTTCCTTTTTGTCTCACCTGAACCAGTGAGGCATCCATATGAAAGGAGAGGAGAAGCAGCCTGTTAATTATAGGCTGCATTTATAATTACTCCTTGTGCCTCTATTGTCAAGCTATTTAACTGTGTGGATTTCATCCCAGGCCCCATCCCCCTAAATGACATACCAGCACTGAAATAAGCCATAAAAACTGTCAGCTGGTTTTTAACACTCCCTAATGTGATTCTTTTCCCAGCAAAGAGGGCAGTGTTTCAGGTAATGAAAGGTCCAGACTTTTTGACTGCAGGTGTCTACTACCACTACCAGCTATCTAACTCTGAACTCTGTCCCAGTATATATGTATATATACACACACATATATATATATATACATATATATATGTATATATATATATACATATATATATATATATGTATGTATATATACGTCAGTGTAAAAGATGCTCTGACCCAGTGTTTGGGAACCACTGCTGTATATCTCAGTTTATATTCATTCATTTGGCTTAAAATTAAAAGAAGTGTTTAGTTAAATTTTTTATACAATGTTGTCAATTCCATGTATTTTTAATTAACATATATATATATATATACATGTATAATATTTAGTGTATTTCACAAATGTATTAATTTTAATATATATGATGATAATCAGTTCAACATCCTTTAAAACCAGGAAAAGTTATCACAGATACCTTATCATGATATGACGATATCCAAAATCTAAGACCACATGTTGTCTCATGTCGCGATATACAGTAGATATAATATCAATTTATTCCTCAGCCCTAACTGAGGCTGCATCTGGGTTTGTAGCTCCAAACTGCAAGTGTGTTTAGCTAAATCAAAGTAAAAGGGGGCCACTGCTGCAACTGCAAGCAAGAGCAAAAGTTTACTAAACACTAATGCTGCACCTGATTTTAGATTCCTTCATTATGCTGCACTTCTCCCATCATTACAGCAATTTTGCATTTCTCCATCTTGGAAACATTTCACCGTTTATTTTTGAGTAGCAAAGTAAAAAAGCGACCCATTTTTTGAGACCGAGTCCAGTTAAAGGAGCCGTGTTGCAGTCATTTAAAGGGATATTGTCCTGTAGCAGGATGACAAGCCTGCTTAGTCAATAATACCATATTCCCATGTGTCGGTATGTTTGTTTATGAATGAGTGAGTATTCACTTGTGCATGAAAGAGCAAGTAAACACCTTTCCCAGGCAGGTTTGAATGCAAATATTGATCTTCTTCCTTGTTAATATTAAATTTGAAGATATTCTGCTTCATAACTCATGTGGTGATGGGCTGCAACACTTAATGGATTCATCAACTGCTAAATGAATTTCTACGTATTTCGATAATCAAATAAGAGTTTTTAAAAACACTTATATGATTATGGACATTTTGAAGTTTGTTATTGTTATGAAAATTGTTATTTTCACAAATTTCTGATATAATGGAGCAAACAAATTGTCTATTAATTGAGAACATATATGTGTGTGTGTGTGTGTGTGTGTCTGCAGGCAGCTCAGTGTTGATCATTTCAATTTTGCAAAACATCAGCAGTTCTGCATGTGTCACGCACTTCTGTTATTTTACCCACCATCTGTACGTCACATGGTTTTCATTTAACAGCTGCATATGTCCCAGAGTTTCCCGACACACTTAACATCAACATACACCCTGATAAAAACACACAGTGTACAATGAACATATATGAACTTACCCATGCAGCACATTAAGGAAAAACCTTGGAATCTCATTTATAGTTCACATCTCTGTACCTGCAGTGACGTCTCAGTGTTTCAATGTGTAAAACAAAACATGTCAAGGCCAAAACCTAGTGTGTGGCTGCACTGCTTATCGTCATTGTGCATAAAAAAGGTCTGTTGAAAACTGATGTGAAACGTAGTTAAAATCTTTGTAATTTTTGCATTTCGGGCTGGGCGATACGGGAATAAAAATAAGTTGAATGTCAATGCTATTCCTCAATCACAGTGAGTGGGTGAAGGTTAAAGTTTAAGGACCAACTATTAAATCCAAATGTGTCTACATATACAAATTTAATAGCATCATGTTGTTTAAGTGTATCATTTTGCATACATGTCATGTGAAATTTCAAAGATTTAAAAGTAAACTACACTGTAGAAACACTGAACATTTAAGCATAAAAGCAAGAGCAGGTAATGAAATTATTTAAAAACTTAGTTGGGGGGGCTAGTGACTCCATGTTTTCTCCCCTTTAGCGAGCCAGAGGCCATGTGATTACATAGGCCCACTACTTGTCATGTAACACTAAATCCTGCACAGTGTGTGTCATTAAAATACCCAATAATGTCAATTTGCACATCTTTAAAACAACACTCTCAGTATCATCAGGGATGCTACATATTACCCACTCTCTTATAAGAAGTCTCTAAAAATGCGGGGTGATGGTGGATCAGTGGTTCGTCGTCTTTCGACTGAAAGGTTGTGGTTCATCTCCTGGCGCCTCCAGTCTACATGCCGCTGTATCCTTTGCAAGACACTCTCCGTGCTACTCCTGATGGCTACAGCATGTGAATCGGTGTGAAAGATGTGATAGAAACTGTGTTGCACGTAGATGAGGTGAGTGAATGAGTATGAATGGGTGAATGGCAAAAACTGTAGTGTAGAGCAGCTTTGAGTGGTCATCAAGACTAGAAGAAGAACTAGAAGTGCAGACCAAGAAAGTTGATAAATGTGTCACAAAGAACTTTAAATTTCAAAGCTTACATTATAATAATGCATGTAAATATGCATGAATTAGTACTGGCTTGAGCTGAGGGACAGAAAAATAAGCAAAATAGATAAGGTAGAAAAACAAAAACAAAAATAAAAAGCAACACCAATAGATCAAATAATGTATACGCTTGCATATGTATGGCTTGAAATTAAACTTAAGTAAAATATTATTTCTTAGCACTTTCAGCTCACCTCAAGCTCATCCAGTTTCTTTTTCCTCTCTGGATGACTTCACTTTGGCACTTAGGATTTCCTTAGAAAAAAATCCTTATACCTCTGAGTTTCCAGCCAAAAATACAAGATTATACAGGTCTGGATCTCTTTATATCCACAACTCTATTTATGGACTGGAGCCCCAGTAGAAACTGGCCTGGGTCTGTACATATCATTTGTTTAAATGTTGCTCTCACATTTTTTAGGATTTAAAAAAACAGAACTTTAATATTCTTGGACAACTTTAAGAGCAGTGTATATACTGTACATCCCATCTGTTCATTTACATCTAAGGCGCAATGGTCAATCTACTGGTTTCAGATTTGTTTGTTACATAAGGTATCCTGTGCTGCCTGTGAAACATTATTGTATAGCACATTTCATACTCAATGTACTTTACATAAAAACCCCCAACCTAAATTAAGAAAAATGAAAACACACAATTTGAGTACAGCCCGATTAAAATAAAAATATAAAAAATAAAACCGAGCACAGCTAAACAGAAACAGAGAAGGAAAACAACACAGCATAAAATTTTACGTTACAGCATTAAACAATAATTTACTTCAAAAACAGTATAGCGAAAGATTAAATGGAAAGAGCTTTAAAGAACTCAATCATAAGAATATGAGAATATAAATATTTTTAGCCTGGATTTAAAAATATTCACATTTTGGACTGATTTCAGTTCTACAGGTAATTTGTTCCAGTCGTGTGCAGCATAACAGCTAAATACTACTTTACTGTATTTGCTTTGGTTTGGTTTTCTCAGACCATATTAGAAGGATTGGGCAATGTATGGATATTATATCTATATCATGATATGAGACAAGATATGGTCTTAGATTTTGGATATTGTCATATCTTGATAAGGCTGTTGCATTAAAAAACACAATATTTCACATTTGTGAATTACACTAAATATTGTATATTTTTGAAGAAAATTGCGGGATTATAATATAAAAAAGACAATGACACATGTTTAATTTCAAGCCATATTTGTGTTATAGGAGAATTGGACCATATTTATAGTCACTGTCATTGTTTCTAACACATGTAAATATCCTTTATTTAACATTAACATTGAATCCTTTATTTAACATTAACATTAAAAGCCAAAGAAATACAGCAGGTATTATCTGAAATTAATGGTAATAACTGTAGTAAGCATGTAATACAGATAATAAACAGTAGATATTTTATTTTATAGTGTATTTACAGTTTATTTTCACTTTCCTTTGAGAAGCATGTCTGAAAAGACAAATTTTAATGAGTCCTCAGAAAAAACAGGTGTGCAGCTTTATATCCCGATATATCTTGTAGGGATGCCCAATATTCTTGGCATTATATTGGTATCGGCAGAGACTGCCTTTGAAATATATTATCTGATATCAGCAAACATGCCAAGATATGACTGTTGTCTAAAAGCTGACCCCACTCCAAATATAATGAAAAACAACAATTCCTACAATCAGGTGGTGGTAAAAGAAAAACCCAAAACAACAATTTTTATCTTCAGTTTCTGTCAAATTAAAATAATTTCACCTAAAGTTTACACACTGTACCTTAAAGGAGACAAATTATACCCTATTTCTCCAAGTTAAAATAGTTCCCTGGTGTCCTAATGAACATGTCTGTGACATGTTTTGGTCAAAATACCATAAGGACGCTCGGTTTTGTGCATGGTCCCTTTATATGCAAAAGAGACACAGGCAAACACACACCCACTTCTTCCAGGGGGTTTCTGATTTGTCCTTTTTGCTGCGCTCACTCGCTCAGCTCCTGTTCCCTCTGCTCCATTCCTCTCCCCCTCCCTCCACTAGTTCTCTGACAATATCAACATGGCAGCGTGCACGGAAAACAACGAGAGTGCCGTCACAGGAAGAGACGTCCGACACAAGGATCAGGCCGAACACTGCCGAACTGTAAATCAGTTAAAAACACCACTGATCGCCACCATTGTTCGCCAGCGGCGAGCTGCATAAACTGCTGCTGTATGTGACTGTATCAGACTGAGTCTGTGCTCCGGTCATGGAGGACGTACTGAACAAATATTTTTAATTAGGACGTGTCAGAATGGTCAGTTATGAGCTCTGTGTGACCTTTTCTTAAAAATGTGTGTCTTTGTACGTCGGTGAAATACGTTCGCTGACTAAATACGGCGACCACTGGCCGCAGTCTAATGTGAAGTGGTGCGAACACACAAACACAAGTTTGCTGACTTTATCCGGCACATTAGCTTCATATATAAAATCCTCTGAGGCTGGAAGTTTGTGTAAAACACTGTGCTCCACTGTGCAGCCACGAACAGCACACTTGTCCCTCCTCGTTGACATAATACCCCTCTTCCTCCCTCGCCTGCACTCTCACAGGGACAAGGTGGAGCTAAGGTGGAGCTCTTGAAGTAAACTTACTGGTGGGGCTGTAACATTCGCGGTGAAATGCGCATGCTGCCGTCATAAGCGCAGGGAATTCAACATCGAGTGTTTTATCGCCTATACTTACACTAAGAGGGACCACGAAAACATGACTGAGTATTCTTTTTCCACATTTTGGCGACTGGTAGGGCCTCCAGAGTCCCAAATACAAGTATTAAAATTATTAAAAAGTTGATTCTGCATAATATGTCCCCTTTAGGGGCCACACGGTGGTGTAGTGGTTAGCACTCTCGCCTTGCAGCGAGAAGACCTGGGTTCGAGCCCCGGTTGGAACAAGGGCCTTTCTGCATGGAGTTTGCATGTTCTCCCCGTGTGTGCGTGGGTTCTCTCCGGGTACTCCGGCTTCCTCCCACAGTCCAAAAACATGCAATGTGGGGATTAGGTAAATTGGACACTCTAAATTGACCATAGGAGTGATTGTGAGAGTGAATGGTTGTTTGTCTCTAGTTGTGTGTGGCCCTGCGATGGACTGGCGAACTGTCCAGGGTGTACCCCGCCTATCGCCCGATGTAGCTGAGATTGGCACAGCACCCCCCGCGACCCTCTGGTGGAGGATAAAGCGGTTAGATGATGACTGACTGACTGATGTCCCCTTTAAGAAAATGTATATGCACTGCTGCGACACGAGTATGCAAATGATATTCAATATGATGTTCATTTCACCACGTAAGAGACGTGCCCACCTTTGCAGATGGGCACAGGGAAAAATTACGGTATCAGTTATTGGTCTAAGTACTTTCGATATATTGTCATATCAAATATCGGCAAAAAGTCCAGTGTCATGCTTCCCTGATATCTCATATATTGCCTAAAAATATTGCATCCATCACAGGACCACATATAGAGACAAACAACTATTACACTCACACCTACAGTATGGCCAATTTAGAGTGTCCAATTTACCTGATCCCCATATTCCATGTTTTTGGACTGTGGCAGGAAACAAGAAAACGGTCCGACCGGGTCGCGAATCCAGGTCTTCTTGCCACAAAGGCAAGCGCGCTAACTAGTACACTAATGGTGTGTCCCTGATTTATATCACGATATATATAACTTTCTAATACAAAAGTATATATGAGGTACGTTTTTGAAAAAAATCTTAAGTTGGAAACACTACTGTTAAACGCCTTGTTATGTTTGCACCACATTGGTCCAAAATCTAATGAAGCCCAGGCCCTTAAATGTTTACTGAGTAAGACTAGTCCTCAGAAAGTACCTCTCAGAGAATGAAGGATACCATGTCTTATGTAAGCAGTGGGTGCTGCAGTAGCACACAGTGGATTTCTCCGAGCCTCTGCTGCCTGATGTGAGCGAAGTATGTGTTGTACAGAGCCAAAACAATGAGCCAGAAGAGGCTAAAGTGCTTCACGGGGCTAAGGGAAAAAAGACTAGAATTGGCAGAGTTCTCTGTCACCACACGTGATTCATTTTTCATTTCAAAAAAGAAAAATTGTAGTTAGGTCTATATTGACCTGTCATTCCAGCTGTGCCTTTATTGTTGCAACTGGACTGACACATCTGCACTCAAGAATAAAATGTGTAAATCACTATCTGTATTTGCTGTTAATAAAGTCAGAATATTACTGCATCATTGAGGAGACTCCACACACACACAGATCAGTTGATTCAAACCCCTATTTACGTGTGTCTGCTTTGTTTGGTGACACATGAAGCATGAAGTGAAAGCAGATCACCATTCAGTCCCAGGCTTCCAGAGCATCTCTCATGCTCAGTGACTCATTCATCCAGACAGTCACAGAGTCAGACTGATAGTGTTCAGTGCATTGCCTGACTCTCCATGTCTTTAACACAGTCTACTAAGCCACGTTTCTAGCGAGTGGAACGGTTATGTACTGTACCGTACCGAACTGTACAGTATGGTACGTACAGTGGCGATTGCTCTAAGACAGCAAAGGAAACTCAGTACTCATGTGTACTGTGTTGTATTTACATTTTAATTTTTGTATTTAATTTTAACGTGCGGTGGAAATGTTCCTGCAAGTCCTGTGTGGATTTTGCAAGGGAAGTCTCTAGACAAATAACTGGTTACTGTGTGTCATGTGCTCGACGACGTAGCCCATTTCTGTTTGTATACACTGTAAATAAAAACACAATATAGCATTTCTTTATTTTATGTAATTGACATGTGTCCTCGTTTCAGTTGTTCATTCATTCATTCATTCATTTTTATCAACGTGGTTTGAATTTATGTATAAATATCTGTGCCTGAAATGAGCTTCCCCTGTTTCAGAGACCAGCAACTGCCACTTCGTACGTATTTTTGGCATTTGCTTTTTTAATAGTAGCAAAATAACCAGCCCCAACTGTTCCATTCTTTGGCACTCTTACCTTGCGGTATCATCACCGAACATTTAGATTTTTTTTAAATGATAATGACACATAGTCTATCTAATATCGGGCTGGGCGATATGGCTGAGAAACATATCACGATATCACTACTTCATATCAATTGATATCGATAATTATTGAACATTTTAGAAATTATTTTAACTTTAACACTTTTATTCTAAACTCATAAACGTTCCTCTTATTTTAATCACTACATTTATCAATCAGACCACAAAGAGGAAAATAATAATGTCAAGTACGTTCACGAGATTTTTAAAACCAAACTTCTCAACTATGCTGACTGGAAGCATGTCCTTGGCTCTGTGATAAGTCACTGCCTCAGTTATGTCTTTGTACCATTTAGATTTTTTATCATACGGTACTGTTGCAGAGTACCTCAACAGGGCGGTCTCAGAACGACTCGTCCCGCAGGTAAACACGGAGCCTGAGGACCGGCCCCGCAGACGTACTTAGCTCCGTGTGTGGAGCTTCAGGACACATTTAAAACACAGAAAGCTCTTGGCAACGGAGGCTGTTGAAAGTCGACAGATGGCGCTGGTTTATGAAATAATGATGTTTTAGCAATTCGCCTCAGGATCTTGACCCAGAAAAATTGTTAGGTACACTCTTAAAAATTTTGGCCACATGTGCGACCAAAATGGTTTCACTCTGGAGTCCTGCCCAGGGGGTGTGAGCGACGAAGATGAGTAGTAAGCTTGTTGATAATAAGTAATAAGCGCTTGGTGGGTACGGTCGCCTGGCGTAATTTGTAGGTGACATTGGCATGACTGTGGTCGTTTTTTTTTCTAATGATCTGCCAGCTTTCGGCACTCATTCTTGCCTCTGCTCACTCGATGTGCACATGTTGTTGTGACACGGGGAAGTGGATGGCACAACCAAAGAGAATGTTCAGTGATTGGCTGTTTGACTGCCACTCCAGAGGCTCTGACCACTCTACAGGTTGCAAGCATGGTAGCAACTTGGTTACGAGGGAGGGACTGAGTTTGTTCATGCAATCAAACCTACGTCTATTTTTCTCTTTCGCTTTTTTGTTTTTTTTTCTAACGAAGTCTTTTCTATTGATAACGCGGAAGTGTTTATCGCGATACATATCGTTATCGTATTATCACCCAGCCCTAATCTAATAGTATTTCATTTTCAAAAACAACCCAACCAAAATAACTTTTACGGGACTTATTCAGGAACAGAATTTTCCAATGCTTTTATTTTTTCCGTCGTGACAGTTGAGGGAGGCCACTAAAAAAATGCAGCGCAATGTCTCGGCAAATTTGAACCATGCAAAGATTCAGAATTAGGCAATCACAATTAAAATGTGAGCAAACTACTTACATGACCATCTGTAGCATGCCCTGAGTTAACTCAAACCTGCTCCATAGGGACTTAAACTTGGTGCTTGTTTCAATATAATCAAATGCATCAAGGGACATTAGGTTCTGTGTCTTGTTGTTGTCTGGTGTTCTGAAGACTGAATAACACCTGAGACAGGAATCACCAGTCAGGGAACATTGAACAAGTGATCAGAAGTCGGCAAGACTCTCAGAATGTGGTATTTCCCCGTCCTGCAAGTACTCGCTTCATTAGGTGGACACCCCAAAGCATCCGCTCTATCCGGACCACTGGCAAAGCTGCACAGACCATTGTTCTTCAATGCTATTAATTATTAAGTTGACACAATTTATCACCAACAGTGCATTTTACTTATGCTTTTAAAATAGTATTGGCGTTCATGGATTGTATACAACTGACTAGAATGTACTCAAAATAAGTATTGATTTGAGTATACATTTTGTCAGTCGAGCCGAGGATGATTCACCATCCACATCACACTTTGTTCATAACTGCCCATCACCCTTCATCACTCACATCAGCAATGGACCTCAATCCACTGCTCCTACATGCTGACCCTGCCTCTCTGTCTCAAGCCTTGTTTTTATTGATAACTGAAATAAATGAGCATGAAATAAAATCAATAAATGACATGTTGGGCCAAGTTTCATAAGTGGTTTTGGTCATGTTTGCCATGTTTGATTAATATGAAAATGTGTACAAGCTATATTTTAAGTAAAACAGCAGAGAAACCATGATGTTGTGGCATTTAAGTATTTTTTGTTGTTGTCTCCACACCTTGCAGCCTTTCTCAGGTGACCAGATGGACGACTTCAACAGTGAATTATTCAGCAGTTTCTTTGACGATCATCTATTAGAGCGACCACCCCTACTGGCAGACAGACCCTCACTTTTACACATGGACATTGACAGCAGCCCAGGTCAGCTCCTCCTCTTTTATTGTAAAAAGTAATTTTTTACTAGGATAAATATGCTTTATGTAATAATACAAATTCTGAAGTCCTTTTTCCCTTCCCTTTTTCCATTCTAATTATAATTTATTTCAACTTTTTTCTTATGGTGCGTTCCATTTGTAGTCGGAATTTGGAATTTCCAAGATTACTGAACTTTTCCAACTGCAACCTCACCAAACCCAAAATGGGATTCCAAGATCCATTACATTACAATACATGTCATTTAGCAGACACTTTTATCCAAAGCGACTTACAATAAGTGCATTTAAACATTTGGGTACAAATAAGAGCTAGAAGTAAGTAAGAGCTTCAAGTAAACCAAACTATGAAGTGCTAGTCATGAGTGCGATGTATGTTTTTTTTCTTTTTTTTTTTTGCTGCGTCGTCGTCTTAGTCGAGATGCCTGCCACCATAAGACTATTACTTTTACCGTTAATAGCACTGTTCTGATTTTCACAGTAAATCAGTTGTACACATAGTACTGCTTATTTTTTTAACCATAGACACAATTCTACACTGTTTGTGCGTGCAAAATATTTGTTCAAATAAAGCTTTATTTAGAAAAAAAAAAGAAAAAAAGGAAATTTCTATTATCTTCACATGTAAATTACCTTCTTGTTTTCTTGAACAACCTCCCACAGTGCAACAGTCACTTGTTGTATAACATCTGGTTATAAAATACCCCAGTCCCATTATTTGCTTTGATTCAAAATCTAAAGCTCGGTGCATGAGACCATCAGCACCAAGTTATTAGTTCCCAGCTGATTCAATTCAGTTAAATTCGATTAGCATAGCGCCGAATCACAGCATACATTATCTCAAGGCACTGTACTTAGACAACATCATTGAGAGCAGAGAAACCTCACAATTCACACAATGAGCAAGCACTAGGAATCAGTGGAGAGAAAAAACAAGAATTCTCTGATGGAACCAGACTCAAAGATGTGCAGCCATCTGCCTTGAAAGCTGAAAGGAAAAATGGGGGACAGTGGTAGAGGTAGAGACAGAAGAAAGAGACCAGGATCAGATATACAACAATTGTATCAAGTTACACGTTTAGACAAGACAGTTCTGAGTCAGTGATGACATGTTTATAGAACTACAGTGTCATTTATATAAGCCACAGCAGAAATTGTTGATAAAACAATGACAAAATGATATTGATATCTACTTTAATTATAGCATAATAATAATAATTGTGATTATATGATATGAATGATAATAATAATAGTAGCCTCGAAACTGGATCTGGATCCTGCAATTTTCATAATGGTTCGCAGGTGGAAGAAAGCTGTTCTGGAAATTAGTTTTATATGTGAATCAAATGACGTGGTAATTTCATCTAAAGTCTTCTCTAGGGTGTTTAGGGCCAAGTATAATGACCTCAGTTTTTTACAGGTTACAGGTCATCCAGGACTTAATGTCTCTGAGACATTCCTGGAGTTGAACAACCTGATTTATTTCATCCGACCTCATTGATAAATAAAGCTGTGTGTCATCTGCATAACAATGAAAGTCTATGTTGTGCTTGCTAATAATGTTCCCTAGAGGAAGCATATATAAAGTAAAAAGCATAGGCCCAAGCACGGAGCCTTGTGGAACTCCTCAATTAACTTTAGTTTGTACTGAGGCTTTATCATTAACAAGAACATTAACATTAACTGGAATCTATCAGATAAGTATGATTTAAACCAGCAGAGGGCAGCACCTGTGATCCAAAGAGTCTGCTCCAATCTCTGCAGTAGAATATTATGATCAATGGTGTCAAATGCAGCACTAAGATCTAACAGTACAAGTAAAGAGACTAGATCATTATCTAAAGTCAAGAGAAGATCATTACTAACTTTAACTAGTGTGCTATGGTGTAATCTAAAACCTGACTGAAAATCTTCAGGTCATTAATGCACAAATATTCATATAATTGATTAGCAACTGCTTTTTCTAAGATTTTAGAAATGGAGTGAAGATTAGATATAGGTCGGTAATTAGCTAAAACATTTGGTTCAAGGGTCGTCTTTTGAGAAGGGGTTTAATAACTGCTATTTTAAAAGTTTGGGGCACATATCCAGTTAATAAGGATTAATTTGGTTTAGTGTAGAGCTGTTAATTAAAGGAAACACACCTTTAAACAGTTTAGTGGGGATGGGATCTAACTGACAGGTTGATGGTTTGGATGATGAAACAAATGATGTTAACTCAGGGAGCACTACAGGGGAGAAACTGTCTAACTGTGCACCTGGTGCTTCTAAAGCTCTTGTGCTAAAAAATTAATCAGTATGAGGGGGGAAATTATCATTTTTTTCTATAATTGATGTTATTTTATTCACAAAGATGTTCATGAAGTCATCACTGCTCAGTGTTCAGTGGAGCTGTGGCTCTGTGTCAGCCTGGCTACAGTGCTGAAAGATTATTATTATCCAATTATTCTTATTTTCTTAAATTAAAGAAGAATAATAGGCAGCTCTAGCTGTAATCAAACTGTATTGGCTTTCTGCAATGAGTGGAATTCTATGGTCCTGGAGTCTCGTTTCTGTTGCCAGAGTCTATGACTTCCAAAACCCCTGCCTGTTAACTGGGTCTGTGAAAGTGGGCGCCCACTGACAAAATAAACTGCCAAAGCAGCATATGCAAATGCTGAGGGACTGAGTGGTAGGGTTGGTGCGAAATGGGGGTCGGGCCCCCCCTTTAGGTGAAGGCCAATTTATACTGTATGCAAAAGACAGAGACTTTTTGTCAATAGTCGAATCAATCAGGAAAACAGGATGAAGTATGGTGGTCCAGAAGACCCAAAACAAATGCAAAAGCGAAAACATGACATACTAAAAATATAAAAATTCAGAAGTGCTGGTACTGCGTACCAGACAGTATACTGGCCCACTTCAAGCACTGCTCCTTGGTCTTCCATTCAGCATGTTCCTCTGCTCCCTAATAGTGAAGTTGCACGCCTGCCAGCAGCACTGCAGGTACTGTAAACCCCCATCCCACAACTGCTGACTTCCTTGTGGGTTTTGCATTCCTGTTTTTGCTTTTGCATTCCTGTTTTTGCTTTTGTATTTGTGTTTTTTGTGACTTTTGCATTCATGTTGGTGCTTTTGCATTCCTGTTGTGGCTTTTGCATTCCTGTTTTTGCTTTTACATTTGTGTTGGGGCTTTTGTATTAGTGTTTTAGCTTTTGAATTAGTGCATTCTTGTTGAATCTTCCTGGCCACCATAATGAAGAGTCTACAGTGGTATTTAAAACTGCCTGTCCTAGTTCTTTAGCTTATGCCTGCACCCAGTAAAGTGACTTTCTGAGTGACTGCCAGTGTCTCAGGTTTTTTGAGGGGCTATCTGGTGAAGCAAGTTCCCAAACATCAACACCAACAATATTCCCCATTAAATGGGACAACTTGCATTCAGTGGGTCCACTGCTGCGAAATCCACTTGCGTTTCTGTCTATATTGGATCAAGCACAATAAAATAACCTCTGGTTATGGTCGCCATGTTTGTTTTTTCAACTTTGGCTGCTTTCTTGCCTGTCCTGCCATGAAAAAGGATATTTAATTTTGAATTAGCTAAATTTAAACAGTGGGATTGCCCCATGTGAATGAATACATAAATACAGCACAATGGTGTGTTCAGTTTTATTAGGCTGTAACATTGGCATCAACTGAAATAATACAAATTAATTGAAAAGCAAAATCGACATAACCCATTTCACATGTTCTAAGCTTTATGCAAGTCCTTCTCATTGCTTAGCTGATTGTGTTCAAAAGTCAAAGTGTAATGGAAAGATTATCAAAATAAATATTAGACATTTTAAAAAATGGAAGCATGATTGCATGTAATAAAATCTTCAATCCATATTTCATATTCCACATTTATTTTTTGAATACTGCGGTGGAGGAGATGAAGTCATGGGCACATAGCAACAACAATAACAGCTGGCTTGCTGCTGTGTTAGTAGGATATTATGACAAATACAATTACAAAACTATCATTACTGAAACTTACCGCTATCAGGGAATGCTCCAGGAGTTTGTGTGTTTTATGGAGCGCCTTCTTCCTCTGCCGTCTGTGAGAAATGTCAACACTGGACCATAAATCTGTTGTGAATGAGAAGAATGTTGCTGTCCTCTTACTTTATTGTGGGGCTGGCCATCTTGGGGAAATATTTTCGGCGAATTCGTTTTGGCGATCCCATGTTTCAATCATGTCATTGAATTAAGTTTTCTCCACTGTGTGAAACACCACCATACCTTTGACAAAGTAGCGGAGCAGTGGAACATTTCACATCTTGCGCTGTTTCGTTTATATTTGGTGGATTTGGCAATTGCTATAATTGTTGGCTGGTGATGACTGGTGGCAGTGCTAATGTCAGTTTTCAAGTTAAGCAACCTGTGCTGGGTGATGGACTCTGAGGTGAGACCACATGTCATAAAAAAGGCGACATACGGCCTTCTGTAAATACTTCAACTCTCTAGTTTCTCCTGTTAAGTCTGCCATGTTTCTACACGATGCGTGATGCGCTCCTGTTCCATGTGATTTCTCTTTCTAAATAAAAGAGCAGCTATTCAGTATATATAGTAAAAAACAGTAGGGTAATGAACAGTAACTCGGTTTAGAAAAAACCCTGGGCATGCTGACATGATCATAGAAAACAGTTTAAAAAAAGTTTGACTGATTTATATTGGAAGATGATGTTAAATACAGATTTAGAAAAGTAACTTGACTGACATATGTCATTCAACCCTTAATGTAATTGCAAGGGAAAATTTAAAGGTCAATGCAGTCAAAGTATTGTGTCACTGTCAAACATGGTATCATTTTATGCATTAAATTCCCTCAAATTAATAGAAAGGCCACAGCAGCAAAAGGTTTGATTTAAATAGCGACTGAAGGATGATAAACAAACTAAAGCAGCCAGATATAAATTATGTCAGCTCTATCTTCAGCATTATGTCTGTAACTTTACTTTAACATGTAGATTGTGAAGTCCATGTTTGAAACAAAAAGGCTTTTGAATCTAACAGATATTCAAGCAGAGCACAGCTACTCTTTGAGTGAAGACTCCGCCCCCCAGAGCCCAGCCCTGTCAATCAAAATGGATCAAGAGTCTGGTAGGTCACGTGATATTTTCACACGTTCTACTTTTGCTATCTCAGTTTATGCTTCCTGGGAAAATGCACAGCTGATCAAAACTCCCCTGGTTGGCTCAGTTTGCAGTTTGGTGTGGCTCTGTCGGCTGTTCTGTCAAACACTATACACTGTGGTTTGCCTGAATCCACAGTCTGTCTATATCAATTGTGATGATTGGGTCGACTGTTTGATTGTTTTTTTTACTGTGGCTGAAGGAACAGTGCAATAAAAAGACAGTCAATTTTTAAAAGCCTTCGCTTGTTTCAGCCTCTCGCTCACTCTATCTGTGACTCATCTTCCCCATTATCCCCCACTGTCTCCCTGTATGTTTCTGTCTCCCTGTCTGTCTGTCTGCATGTCTTTTCTCCATTTGTCCCAGGGATCCTGCTGCTCACAGCAGGATCTCCGATCTGAACAGTTTTCCCTCAGCTAAGCCCCGCCCACCTAACACACACACATCCGCAGACTTGCACACAGACTCGCACAATGCTATGACAAGCATATGGTTTTGAGTCTGCAGCTTTAGCCGAGGCCAGCGGAAACTCTCCCTCCCTCTGTCGCTCTCTCTTTCTCTCTGTCAGGTTATCTCTCTCAGTCGCTCTCTCTGTCTGTCAGTGTCTCCCTCTCTGTAGCTCTCCTGTTCTAACTTTGTCTCCTTCCGACTCCCTTAATCCACAAAAAGTCCACTGTAATGGTTTGAAGATCAGATTATTTAAATTGCTAAACCTGCACAACAAGCAAACAAGAGTGACAAAAAAAGACGATTTAGAAAATAATACATTTTAGAAGAGAATAAAATTCTCTCATGCTTTGGTTAGAATGTAAAATTTTCACCGAAAGGGATTTGATTTGAAACTATGTACTGTTTCTGTCGTTATATAACTGACAACTCAACCTCAAAAGTGTAACACACTCTCTCTCCTTCTATCACATGTACTGATGTTGGACTTTATCCAAAGTTTATTTTACAGCTTGTGCATTAACTTTGACACCTTCTTTTTTACCAGTTTGCAAAAATACAGTATCCTTTCTCGCATGATATCGGATGTTACGGCATATGTTTCTGTGAATGGCTGAACGGCTGCCAGTGTCAGTAAACAAAGTCAACAACTCACAGTGGTCACCATGTCAGATTATCAATCACAATGGCATGAATGTGTTGTTCAGGGGACTGGCAAGTATGACCCAGACCGATCATCAGTCATGATATTGTGCAAGTTCATAGGTCATCTGGTAGGCGGGGCAAGGGGTTGTCAATCAACCCAGTTGTCACTGGGTTGCTGAAGTGCTTCTGCTATTTCTCGCCAACATTATTGTTTTTTAACTTAGCTGTGGAAGTCCCTTGAGGAGACGTCAAAGAGGCAGGAGTACTGTTACCAAAGCTCAATTAAATGTTTTTTGGGGTCATGATCCATTCATGCAAAATAGTAGATATTGGCAAGATTGGCACAGTAGTACAACAAATGTCATATGTGTTGTGTCATATGAAGATGCTAAACTTTGTGTCTTTTGAGGTACTTTCTCAGCATATAGTGAGAGCAGCAGTTTGTTTATAAAGGCACCCAGAGATATTTGCTGTTGTTGGCCTTTCAGACCCTACACTGAATGAATGAATTTGTAGGAGTGTAGTAGTGATGAAGTAGAAATGTGTGTGCAGAGGGAAAAAAACCATGTCAGACTACAAGTCTCACCATCTCTCTGTGTCTGTCTCACCTTCTCTCTGTGTCTGTCTCACCTTCTCTCTGTGTCTGTCTCACCTTCTCTGGTGTTGCTGCTGGCATTCTACAGGGCAACCATAGAGCGCATCCTCACATAACTGCACCACAGTGGGGTAGGCAGGCTGTTTCTCTACAGATAAAAGATCAGTGCAAAGACTAGTAAGAACAACAGAAAAGCTGTCCACTGTCATCACTGGTAGAACTTGCCAGGTTGTGTTACTTCTCTAGGGCTAAAAACGAAATTCATGACCTTACTCACCCTGGACACCGTCTTTTTGAACTGTTGCCCTCTGGTAAATGATGTAGAACTGCTAAAACATGCACTTCCCAATTGTCATGATAAAGAAACAGTAAATTAAGCTGCACCTTTAAAGGTCTTCAATTAAAAAAAGAAACATAAAAAACATCTCTAGAGTGTCCGTTTTTAAATTCGTTGTATGTGCTCATACAATGACAATAAAGATTTCTGTTTCACCCTCTCTCAGTCTGTCTCATTCTGTCTGTCTGTCTCTCTCTCTCTCTCTCTCTCACCTTATCTCTGTGTGTCTCTCACCTTCTCTCTCTCTCTGTCTGTCTCACCTCCTCTCTCGCTCTGTGTCTGTCTCACCTCCTCTCTAGCTCTCATTCATTTAAAGAGTGCCTGTGTGTTTTACTGCCACTCCCACTGAGATCAAAGATCTTTCCTCTCTTTAACGCTGTCATAGTTTTTCCTGCACCGTGTTACTTTCACAGACAGACTTTCTTTGTTTCCAGTAAACATACTTTACGCTAATCCCACACCTAAAGAGATTTTATTAAATGATTCAACTTTATTACTCATTACTATAACCCCCTGCACATATACACTGTGTGTCACATTGTAAATTACAAAAGATCTTTGTTGTTTTTCTGCTGAGCTTGTATTTTAAGTAAAATTCAATCTTTAAATTGTTAAAATTCTACTTATACTATATAGCGTACAATTATTTTCATTATTATATTATTGTCATTATTATAATACATTTTGTTTATATTTTACTTTTAAAGGGGCTCAAAGAAACACTTTACATACATTAAAACAAGCATTGGCAAGAAAATACACAATAACGAGGATTAACATATTGTATTGTACATCTGTCACATCTGTCTGATGCACAGGACATTTCTGCTCCTCACAGGCTAACAGCTCACAACTTCTGCTACTCATTAAAGGATTAGGCGTAGAACACTTCCAATCAATTCACGGCCTAAAGAAGGCAGGAGTTTTAACAAGGCTCAGCAGGTCTGGCCTCATTAGGAGAGACTTCTGAGGAGCTAACAGAGAGGATGTACTGTGTGAGGAAACGAGCAATCCGCCCCAAAAATTAAATTCAGGAAGTGTATGTAAAATGATTGGCAGTAAATAACCAAAGTGAAGAGGTGGCTACTGCACTATGTGTACATTGTGTCTCCCCAGCATTTAATCAGATACTTGACACTGCATGTTATTATTTCATTAAGCTGTTCCATGCTACGGCAGCACTTTAACTAATTTAACATGTGGTTCTGATTTTTTTTTATTTTATATGTGAGAAATTGCAGCTATTTCGTCTTTTGGGGGTTTTGGCACAGATATTATCCTGGATGTTACAGGGAGGTACACTGGTCATTCTTGACAATGCAGTCCTAGCACTGATTTAATGACATCAACAGTCATATTTAGTGAATTAATCACAAACTGAAATCCAGCTCAACATACATTTAATTTAGGGCTGGGCGATTTTGAGCAATCACAGTACACTTTTTATTACATCTTTCGATATCAATATATGTCACAATATACATAAAATCAACATGTATGGCTGGGCAAAATGGCTTATAGATAATATTTAGATATTATTTTATGCTATATATAGCATAAAAATATCTAAAGCTGCACACAGGTTGTTTCTCTGGGCTCATGAAAAGTTTTCTTTTGATATGTTTGTGCTTTTCAAAGGACAGTGACAATACACTGTAAATACACTCTAAAATAAAACATCTACTGTTTATGATCTGTATTACGTACTTAAAATACAGATAGATAATACCTGGTTTATTTCGTTGGCTTTAGTGTAATGCAATTTTGTCAATGCATTTCTTTGTCAATATGCAGTATATATATTATATTTAGTGTATCTGACTAATTTATTCCACATAATAAATATGATGATTATCACAGATTGAGTTGGTGAGGATGGTTGCTCGCTGCAGAGTGCACGTCTGTTTCCTTTGCAGAAAACTAACCATGTCCTTTTCCCTAACCATGTTACCATGTACTATTCCTAATAGGAATGCAAAAAGTGACGTACCGGATTGTACTGGAAACACAGCTAAAACGTACTGCTTGGTTGTAACTTTATACTGTGAAGTTGAATAACACACAGTTTTTCAAAAGATCGCTTTTTTCTTTAGCACTACAGTAACATTAATGTTAAAAGCCAAGACAATTCCATTTATATATTGCTAGCTAGCTAACAGCAGTAAAAGTAAAATAGGTGATAGAGATGAGCGGATGAGCTGTAATGTCCGCGGGTGTAACCGTCAACCACGCATCTCTAATAGATGAACTTATCTTACCATTTTGGCCTAGTTTTTGTTCAAGAACACAGAGAAACCTGTTTGATGACATAAGCAACAATTATACCACAATTACATTTGTCTGCAACTAATTTTATTATCAATTTTTGTCTACAAATTTGGCGAATCATTACAGCCCTGTTTTAATGTTGTCAGCTACTGCTGTGACGTGCCAAACATGTCTGTAATGATGATTTATTACTCATTTGATTAAAGAGAAAATTACTACGAAGTTCTCTGACCACGTGACTAAAAGCAAGTTCATGCTTGTCCACATGGTAGATGAAAGATACACTTAAAATCAAAGAGTTAACTGGAATAAGTATAGCTAATACCAATAACCTCGCTTTAGGTCTGTGTTTGTCTCTGTAATTGATTACAGTGTACGTTTGTAGCTAATAATGAGACAATCTACCAGCTCTTTAATGGACACACACGCCCACCCCCCTCTGCTTCAGGCCCAACACACACACAGCTTGTAAACTCAGAGCGTTTAACCAGCACGATGTTGCCCGGAAACCATGGGTGATAAAAATCATGTATGCACCCACACACACACACAACACCCATGTCTTATAAACTTTCACTGCTCTCGTTCCATACACCATTTTGTGTGTTGTCACAGACATCAAAGTGTCTTATCTCATGTTCGTAGATGTTTTATCAAATGACCTGTGTTGAAGGAGCTACTTTTCTCCTCCTCCCCTCCAGCAGAGCACAGGTTACAATCTGCTTTCATTTTATCGCCATTGCTTGTCTTAAAGCATTTCCAAACCACTCACATCCGCTTTTTGCCGCACACCTGCTCAGCAAAGGTGAAGTGGTGGACATAAAGTGGTATTTGGTGCAGCATTATTAGTTTAGTAGTTTAACAAATACAAGTACACGAGGGCAGGCTGATACATGATACTGGTGTCAGTATCGGTACATCCCTGATTTTAATTAAAACAAAACAAAAGATAATTTCAATTTCTTTTTGATTCAATGATGCAGACGTAAAAACATTGAGTTGCACTTCCTGAAAACGTAATAAATTGCAGCATCTGTACTTTTATTCAAGAGTACATGTGAAGCATCATACACTCTAGATCAGGACTATTCAATTACAAATTTCGTAGAAATTTAGAAAGGTACACCAAAAAGTACATTTATGTACACAAATGTGTTTGCATATTTGACCTGCATTTGGACAGCATTTGTTTCTCTAATATAATAAAATTATCTATCTGGCTATCTGGCTACACAGAGTGTTGCATTCATGGTCAGTGCTAGTGTAGGAATTTACATAAGAGTCTTTGAAGAACTGCTTTTAAGGCCACCGTTTGAATAGGCTGGCTCTATATTCTACATTTACCATTATGCAATTTGGTTGTATCTTTCTTTAGACTAGTGGTTCACAAACTTTCTGGAAAGGAAAACATATTTCTACCCCTCCACCTCAACAAACCTCTTTTATCTCTACACAATTTGCCCAAACAAACATATGCAGATATTCAGCCAGTTTGAATCTCTGTGTTACTTGCTCCAATGTGTTGCATTTTCAGAACTGGGCTGCAGGCTTGATAGTGCCACTCTGAAATTATACTTGGTTTTGAGTCTAGATCTGTACTTAAGGATGTGGTGAGGGGAAGGAGATTCCCCTCAGCCCTCTGCTCTGGGAGTACATGCTTCCTCTCCACATCAAAGACACAATTCACTGACTATCTTCAGGTTGTCATGTCTCTGTTACCCTCTGGGGGGCGCATCTCACACACTGAGAAGTCATTCATTTTGATCATGCTGCAGGTGATGCTAGACCGACATACACCTTTAAATCATTACAGATAATGATAATTATGTTATAGGTTTGAGGCCACAGGTGGCATCACACACCAGTCTTCCCAGGCAGTTGTAGAAGTAGTAGTGGGATCAGTGGATCAATGATAGAGCGAGTCATCTTTCAACTAGAAGGTTGTGGGTTTGATTCCCAAATGGGTGAATGGCAAATCTGCAGTGTAAAGCAGTATTGAGGGGTCATCAAGACTAGAGAGCGTCTCTCAAAGGTGAGTTTAATTGTGACTGTGTGAAGTCTGGAGCTGCAGAAAAACCAGCTGTTCATCTTTCCTCAGTGCAGTTTACCGAGCTAACTCTGTAATCGTCTTTGGTGAGAGATCCTCAAAGAGACATGACCATCTCTTCCCAGGGCTGAGACATTCTCTGTGTCCTCCCGCAGCAGTGGGATAAATCCTTTCCTGTAACAAGCTTTTCAAGAAGTCCAGTGGTGATTTGCACATTGGTTACCAAGCTGTGTGGGAGTCAAGGCTTTCCTTAGCCCAATGTAGAAAGTTGGACTCGACAGTGAAGTTCATGTATGAAATATAGAGAGAGAGTCTGTCACCTACTGTTAAATAGTTTAAGGACAGGAAATCAGAAACAGAATGCCATGGTTGAAATGTTTATTAAGAGCAATAATTGCACATGGAATAAAGAAATCAATATATACTGTACGTTTTAGTGCTACATTTGCTTGACCTTTGGTTTTTTTAAGATGTCCAAACCAACATATAATATTCAAACAAGACAAATATTGAATAGAAGCAGAGTAGAACATTTTCATCAGTGTCCCGTCGACAAAACCAAAAAAAAAAGAAAGGACACTGATTTATTTAAAATTTTTTGCATGAATTATCTGAGAAGCCAATGAGTTTTAAGATTTAAAACACAGATAAATATCTATGAATGGCCACTGGCTTATATTTCAAGAAAGAAAATGTGTTTCTTAATAGAATAAAAGGCCTCTATCGTCATTGTACAATGGAACTGCAGAAGACTCTGCTAAGGTGCGTGATGAATTTTTTGCATGGCAAATAGAAGTAAGAAATAAGACGTTAAAAGACGTTAAATACAAAAACCTAGAAGGAAAAAGACATGAAATTATGACTTGGTCTGTCCATGTTGCTGAGTGAATTTTCAGTCAGATGTTGTTACAACACATTGAGATGTATCCAGATGAATCTTTTATATGTGTGTGTTGGAGGTGGCAGAGCTGAATATGCTGAGATTTGCACTGGGAGTGACCAAGATGGACAGGATTAGGTATGATCATATTCAAGGGACAGCTCAGGTTGAACGGTTTGGAGATAAAGTCAAGAGAGTCAAGGTTGAGAATGTGCAGAGGAGGGTTAGTGATTATATTGGACAAAGCATGTTGAAGATGGAGCTGCAGGGCAGGAGGAAAAGAGGAAGACCACAGAGAAGATTCATGGATGTTGTGAAGGAAGACAGTTGATGTAACAGAAGACAATTTGCTCTTAGATTGTCAGTATTGTTTGTTACAAATGTCATAAAATATAAGTAGCTCCAACGTGTGCATTTGTTAACAAGCCAACAATACCTGTGAACTCTGAAGCTTCTAACGTACAAACAACCATGTCTTCAGACCAGGGACAGCTAATATGAACAAATATGCACATTACAGTACATTGTTGGATTTTTCAAGTTATTAAAAGCCAAATTGAATCCATGGTCTTACACACAGTAAGCACAAACGCTTTATACTTGTGTAATAAACGTGACATATGCCATAAAGTAGAATCTTGTAGTTCTTTGGTGGCTTGGACCTGGAACTAGAAGTTACATAGTGCCAATGCAGCTGATGCAGACCTGCTCAGGTTTTGACAGAGGTGACCCTGTTATAAGTTGCTATAACATTACAATCTTGGAGACATTATATGAAGGTTGGAATCCTACACTGTGTCACTAAGAATACATCGATGTAATATATATTTTTTTATTGTTGAATATCCGTTGTTTTGTCACGTTAACCGCTTTGGAATCATTGGAATAAAATCATGTGTTTTTCTTGTAACTCATGGTACAATGTATTTTCTGGGCAAACATTGTCTGGCATTTTTTGATGAAGAATTATAATGTGATGTGAGACCTCTACACTCTTCACCAGCCTCTTCATCATCTTCGCCACTAAATACACCAGAATGAGCACTGACTTATGTTCCTAAAAATACTCAATGCAGGTCAGAGTAGACCAAACAATGTTAGACCTGTGATGATGCTTTTAGAAATATATCGTCATTGTGTTTTGGTGATCCGCCTTAAAAACCGTACTGTTTTTTAAAAGGCTACAACAGTTTCTTTTCTCAGGATGAATACCAGGGATGTGCTGCTGGTTCAGCCCATCTTTTTATTTTATTTCAGGGTAGACACATACTCCCTGAAGACTAATTATGCAGCGCAGTTGCCAGAGCGCCATCGTCCAGCAGTGTGTAATAACCAGCCTCGTCAGGAAGTGCTCACATGATTTGTGGACGCTCTTTGAAAGTGTGATTTATAAGTATCTAGTTATTTCCCATTGGAAAGACCTACAGCAAAGCCTCCCTGAAGAGGAACACAGTTTTTATCTAAAGTTAGTCACCAGTTGTATTTCAGTTATCAAAAATCTATATTTGTATCCAGTGAGGTGTGTGTTTTCGTGGCCATAATGGCAGATGTCTTAACGTAATTCAAGTATTTTGTGACCAAGACCAAATTCTTAAATAAATATAGCGTTCATAACTGGATTTAAATGTGCCGCAGAGCTGTTTGTTTTTTTGTTGTTTTTTTTTAAACCCATCCTCTTCTAGGACAAATCCCCAGCCTTTTGACCTGGTGGGGATTTTTTGGGACTGGCAATCATCCGGTTACAAGCCTTGTCCCCTTTTCACTTGACTTTTAGCAATAGAGATTCATCATAATATAATATGGTATTCTGTCTGTCTTTCTTAAGAGTTTGAATGGAGCTTCAATCAGGACCTGTCGGCCATCTTGGTGAAGCAGGAGGAACCCGATGTGGGTCAAAGATTAGATCCTCAGCCTTTGGAAGGTCCGCCTCTCATATTAAACCCTGCCCCCCCACACAGAGGATCAACTTGGAAACACACGGTTAGCATCCACATCCACAATACTTGACATGCTGTACAGGTTTTGTTATCAGTTAACAGTAGGGATGGGCATTTCAAGCAAAATTGCAATACAAATATTGAGCGGGGGGGTTGCTATCCACACGATAGATTGCAACTGTTGCCTTGCAACAAGAAGGCTGCGGGTTTACATCCCGGTTCAGGTCTTCTCTCCTCATGTGCTTAAATGTACACTCCAAATTCATTGGCCCTGCGATGGACTGGCGATCTATCCAGGGTGTGACCCTCATGTGGAGGATAAAGCGATAGATAATTAATGAATGAATATTCATCAAATATTTGAATAATCAAAACTATGCCGCATGAGAGCAAGTGAAATGTATGCAGGGTTCACAGTGTGTTGAGCTAAGAGTAGCAGGTAATGAGAAGCATTTAAAATACACACAAAAAAGCCAAATTTCATAATTTCCACGTAGACACAAGCAATTCACGAACTAAATGCTTGCTGCTGCCACCTTGTGATAATAGAAATTTTAGGAAGTCATCAATGCAATCATATACTTTTAATATAAATGCAAGAAGTCACATTTCCTGATTACCGTTTTATCATCAAACAAATTTATGAAATAATGGAATGTTCAATGCCATCTCTATTCAAAAGCAGTGTGTTCATCAGTTTCACTATTGTTTGTGTGTGTGTATTGTGTTTGCAGGAGCACAGTCAGGATGAAGTGAAGCCTGTGGCAATAAAAGATGAACCCAGGGAGAGTGGACAGTATCTCAGCGTGCCCAGTGGTACATGCAGCATAAACACAACCACACTTTACACTGGAGACACAATTTAAAAGCTCATGATCAAAACATTCAAATGTTTGACAGTCAGTCACACATTTACCAACCTTTTTCTCACATAGATGCTGAACACCCAGGTCAAATGAAATCAAAACTCATCCTAAAAACAGAGCCAATAACATATACTGTATATCAGGGATTAAATTCGCCTGAATTTGTCTCCTCAGGCAGCGTTAATGCCCGGACTTTAAACTAATGACAAACTGCATCTACAAATAATTATTTTTTGGACAGAAAACAGTCTCACTCAACCCTCTCACCCTCCACAGATGATGCTCTCCAGCTCCCACCCACCCCTCCTAGCAGTAACCACGGTGACAGCGACGGCTCCCTCCCTCCCTCCTCGCCTCATCTCCCCCTGCCGCCGTCCTCACCTCAGCCACAGCAGAGGCCAGGAGGTCGTGCCTCTTCCTCCTCCTCCTCCTCCTCAGCCATCTCCTCTTCGCCGCTCCTCACTGCACCACATGTGAGTACAAGAGCCGATTGTAAGGCTGTCAGGGAGTAAATAAAATATTTTGACCTAATATTACTATAATAACATGTCGATGCACAGTTAAGTGGAGCTACACTGTTTTTTTCCCTCGTGTAAATGTCCTGTCTGTTAAGCTCTCCAGCTACAGTCAAGTGATTCATTTTATGTCAAGACAGATGAAGGCAACAGCAACACTGAGCTAGTAAAGTGAGACTACTGCAAACACAAAGAATTTTCCACAAATGTACTGCTCAAAAAGTAATACATCGGATTGACAAGATAAATACTTCTTGTCCCCACCTGCCCCTTTGCTGCTGCTGTATACACACAAACGCTCCCTCAGTCAGGTCTGATAGTATTGCTTGACAGAGTGTGTTCGTCATCAACAACAACAAAAATTCAATTGTCTGATATTGTGTAGAGAAGTTGAGAAGCACCAGCAACCATTCTGGGGTGAATCAGTCCTATCATTTGTGGAATATATCACAATTTTAGTGAAAATCTGAATATGCAGTGTTTGATGTTCCGATTCAGCAGCTTTCAGTCCTCTAACATGTGATGTATATTCATTCTTGCGCAATAAGGCAATTCCTTATGACCATGTTCAATGTCTCTCTTTTAGCTTTATGCATCCAGTAAAAAATATTCAGTACAGCAAATTATTGTGACGACAGGCCTGTACTGTACGTGCTGTACAGCAGAGGAAGTCAGCTCAGAAAGATGGAAATTTAATTAGATACTGCTGATTTCTGTGGAAAATCATTCATAAATGATTTACTTCACAATATTTGCCGTTTGTGCGTACTCTGATTGATGTGTGTACTCCAACTGATGTGTATATAAGTGTATATAACTTTGAAACAGTAGTCCAATGTTGATATTTAGCCCCTCTGAGGCGATTCCATTGGGTAAATCAAAACTATTTTAACATCTTTATTTTCAAATTTGATATCTGATTTGTTTCTTCATTTAATCTATAAATTCATTCTGAATTGTATATGATTTGACATCATCTGGCCCTCGACTTGGACAGATACATTTTTGATTTCAGCCCCTTCTGTAATTTTGTTTGACATCCCTGCCCTAAGATAAATTATAATACTCTAATTCCATGGTTCTCAAACTGTGGTACATGTTCCACTAGTGGTACACAAACTTCCTCTGGTGGTACCTGTAGGGTATGTGATCAGAGTGGAGCTGAGGAGTTTCGACAGAGTGCCATAGAGTGTGTAGAAAATGAAAAAATAAAACACAAATTATAATTATATTATTATTATTATAATTATAAAAATTATAATAAATTAAATATCAATAATTACTGTCACCTTATTTCTCGCTCCATCCGATTATAACATTTCTATGCCAGTGTCTGAAGTATATGTGAGGAAGAGGAGAATGATGAAATGATCTTATTAGGAATAAATCTGCTCCGGCCTATTTACACCACTGCATTTTCACATTGGCAAAAATGGTGTTACTTAGAGAGGTCAATATTTTCTCAGGTGGTACTTGGTATAAAAAGTTTGAAAACCACTGCTCTAAGTATTCTGTTGAAATGTGCAGAAGCTGCAGGGTTCAGGACCTCTCATGCTGACAGAAGAAGAGAAAAGGACGCTGGTTGCTGAGGGTTACCCAGTACCCAACAAACTTCCACTCACCAAGAGTGAAGAGAAGGCACTGAAGAGAGTCCGGCGGAAGATTAAAAATAAGGTAAACACTGCACCTTTTCCCTGGGTTCATTTCCACAGCTGGACTCAGCATCTGAGTCACTGTCCAGGTCGGTGACTCAGATTAGAACTGAAAAAGGTGGAGCTAAGCTGAATTTACTCTGACGCAGTTTATAAAACTCTGTTTCACCAAAGCAGCCAACAGGTGCATCACACCTATGTATTTAATCGCTTCCACGTAAAAATAAAACCTTTTTAAAACTTAAATCAATTATAGCCTGATTTGTCAAATTGTCAAATTAAAACCTTTAGATTCTTCATTTACCTGACACAATTAAAAACATAAATCTCACCAAGAGTACATTTGTGTTTTTTCTATTGTCATGTCTGTACATTACACAAATGCTAGACTGTAAAAGGTCTGTATTTATACAGTATAGGTAAATAGATATGTTATTAATACAGTAAGAAATATATTATATAGCACTTTTCTAGTCTTGATGGCGACTCAAAGCTGCACATATTCTGTGCTATGCAATTTTCCATCGCACATCTTTTCATACCCATTCATACGCTCCTCTAGCTCCTCTAGAACCCACAACCTTCCAGTTGAAAGATGATCCACTCTACCACTGATCCACCATCACCCTCTGTAACACCTAATATTAATTAGAACATTATTTTGTAATGTTTATGAAAAAAGTGCTTTAATGGATGTATTTTAGTAAATACTGCTGGTCACAGCAAATGTTTGATGTCCGGCTGATTAGGGTCCAAGCACCATTATTAGTAAATTTTACTGTGGTTTTCTCCATCTTCCTTCTGGTCTCCTTGGCAACTGTTTCTCTCTCCCTCCCTCTCCCCTTTTGCTCACAGCAAAGCTCCTCCCAACATTTTCTCGCGCTCCCATGTCTCAAAATATCGAAGTTATTGGCTCTGCCATGATGAAAGTCTAAAATAATGAAACAAATTGTGTTTCTTTGTGAGACTTCCAGATTCTGAGGACTCGAAATCTTTTAAATTATGTTAAAAAATACTGCATAGTTCTGCTTTAAATTACGTTTTTATTGCAGATGTTATATTTAACTTGCTGTGAGTACTTTTTACACCTCACTTCTTTTGTGATAGGTTGCTACAGGAAGGTTTTTGCCATAACTATTTAAGACATGGAGTGGCAGCCCATAGGCACGCGAAAGGGTTCCTTCTGTACTACCTGTACCTATTCAATGTATTTTCTTTGCCGTGGACCCCAGGAGACTAGCGACCACTTTTTGGAAGCTAATGGGGATCCTAATAAAGACTAAAGAATATAACTGTGAGTAATGAAAGAAAAAGATTCTTCTTAATGTAAAACAAGTGGGGCATAGATACAGTAGCTTGAAAAAGATAAAAAATAATCATTTTATTTTCAAACATTGATCATCGTTGGTTGTTTCCTCCAAATATGCTCAAAAAGAAAAGAATGAAGATATTAATGTTTGTCTGTGTTTTCCCCCAGATCTCAGCTCAGGAGAGTCGGAGGAAGAAGAAGGAGTATGTGGAATGTCTGGAGAAAAAGTAAGGCTTGGAAATACAAACGCTCCTGTTGGTTCACCTTTGTATCTACCAGTCTTTTTCAAACATCTAGTTTTCTCGTCTACTTAAATCAGGGGTCTCGAACTCAAATAATCTGGGGACCACATGAGCTTCAAGTCTGGTCAGGAGGCAGCCAGTCAAAGAAAAAAAAAAAGCATTGGTAAAAGATCCATCATGATATATGGATCTTTGTTTCGGTGTCCGTCTGCCCCCGTCTCGATAGTTTTCCTGACTGGATCGGAGCTGAGTGTGGCAGCACATGAGCAAAGCCATGTTTCTGTGAAGTTCACCTTCTCTCTCTACATCGAAAGCATGAAAGAACATCACAAGTCAACAGAAACTCCCTTTCTCCTCCTTCGCTGTCTTTTTCTTTCCGATTCTGGCCGTTCCTTTCTGTGGCAGATCTCCAATAACCTGCTGAGCACATGGGTCACAGAGATGAAAATGTGGGCTTGTATTTATGTTGCTTTCATCACAAAAATGTTAATCAGCACAGTCATTTGACATGTTAGGTACAAAGAGAGGTTCCTACTGGTGAAAGCAAAATGTCCTATTAATCCTGTTAGGGTAGAGAAAGAGAAGTGAGTCAACAGAACACAACACAAATCCTTCTCTTTATACTCTCTTTGTGTTTGTGTTTCATCTGTGGATGCGAGGACAGACTTAGTGAATGACCTTTCAGAAAAGGAAACAGCATGATGACTTTACAGAGGGAATGATTTCCAACCAGAGAAGAGATGAGGAGGATTAGAAAGTGAGCAAGAGAATAGCAAAGATGCTGAATGATAAGTAAGTGAGATCAGTGGGATTAGCAGAGATGACAGAGAGGGAGATAAAGAACAAGACAGTCTGGAGCAGGGAATCTCTCATAATAATTATAATAATGACTTATAAAGCACATTTAAAAGCTTTCAAGTTTGAAAAAACCACCCTGCTTTCTCCCTTTCATCTGTGTATTTTTATTCAAAATCTAAAAATATTAAAAGCAAAATTCAGCAAATGTCTCAGAAATCAAAAGTTAGATAATCATTTCAACTTGGTAGGATTTATTATATGGGAGTGATGTGGAAATATTGGACCAGATGAACTTGTGTGTCTTAAAACATAATGTTTATGTGTGTGTGTGTGTGTAGGGTGGAGAGCTACACGTCAGAAAACAGTGACCTATGGCGAAAAGTAGAAAACCTGGAGACAGCCAACAGGTGAGGCTCACACACAGTCTCAAGTCTTTGTCACTGGTGATTTGTGACAAGACTTGGACATGAAAGTTAAATCCTCTGATGACTTGAATGACTTGGTTGCTGTTAATTTTATGTTTTCAGTTTAAAGGTAAAATACATTACTCGGTATGCAATCGCAAACCGGGAATGGCACTGTCATGATTGGATGATGAGTGCTCTGTCAGTCACGCCCCTTGCTATCTCATGTTTTTTTCACAGCGAAACACATCTATGGCGTGAGAACAGTAAAACATGCTCACGAGCAAATAATATGACTGCACACGCACAGATACTAACGTGCAGTGTGTGCAGTGTGCACCACGCGCACTCACAAGTGAAATCTGCTCACATGAGTCGACCAGACATTTGATAGTTAGACCAAGGAAGGCACTGGCCGTCTTATGATTGGTCATTTTCACTGTGATCACAGCCACAAGGAACTTCTTGTATTTGATCACTACAAGACATTCGGAGCGGAGAGGAATGTTAGCCTGAAGCAAAGAATTTTGTAATATTCATAAAATGACTCCAAATAAACAAATACACAGACGAGAACTCATGGAGTGGTGCCAAGAGTTGCTTCAAAAACTACAAATGCGAAGGAAAACTGTGAAGTGCTGAATGCGAGACAGTCAGACTCCAAGTTCAGACATTGCTGGTAATTTGAAGACCCGCTCTGGCCTGTGTCTGTAAATTAGCTAACATTAGTAGCCTGTTCTCAAAGGCCTTGTTTAGACTGCAGCTGGAGTTTTAAGCATATCCAGATTACCGGTTTACCAACGATGGTATTCTGGATCACAAAAATGTAATTCACTATTATTTCATTTGGAAGCATTTGCATTTGCTTTGTCCACAGGGACAATATTTGTATAACTGTCTGGAATTTTCAAAATCGGAAACTTTTTTTCACAGGAATTTATGGAAATGTTCATGTTTCAAAGTTAGGAACTTAAATATAGTTGGCTAAAACAATCAGATTTTATGTAAATGCAGTTGAATATCAATGCTATTCCTCAATCACAGGCACATAGCACACTTCTTACTGCAGGGCTATTGAGGCCACACCCCCTACATGCACATCACAGATCATTTCTTGAAACCTGAACTATTGAATCCACACATTTGAGCCCAAACTCTACATAAAGTCATGTAAGGTAAGGTAGATTTGTGATCTATGGGCATTAAAGTTACCATGGAGTTTACCATGGAGCTAGCTACCTGGAATATGATGATGGAATTGACCAGGAATTCCCCAGCCCTTCCAACCCTAATATTTATTTGTACTCAATAATCTTTTTTCCCAAAATCCTAACCCTAAAACCAAAAAAGCCCTTTACGGTGTGACAGTGAGGACCTGACAAATATCCTCACTTTCTGAAGTTTCTCTACATTTTTGGTCCTCAAACAGGTTTGTGCAGCAATATTTCATAGCTTCCATTCATTTAGACAACCTAAACAAAACCTTATACCTAACCATAACCATAAGCAGTTAATAATGTTTTCTCCTCAGTGGAAAAACAGGCTGTAGAGGCTTCAGTGTGATGTGAATATGAATGGTCTGTACTGCAGCACTGCTGCACTAACTGACTCATTCTTCTTTAATCAGTGCTGGAGCGATAATGATTATTATAACTGCAACTGAAAGAGCTTCAGCCATGTGGTGTTCCAAAGAACAAAAGCAGCTTCTACATACTAGTATTTATGCTCTGGATGTATAAACAGAAATCTACCTGTAGACTCACCCATTTTCATTTGTTTCCCCCCGTGTTATTATAACGATATGAAACCAGGCTGTTGTGGAGTGGGTGGGGTGTGGCGTGGTTGTGTGTGTGTGTGGGGGGGTCTGTCTGTCTGTGGCAGCATCAGTCCTGTCATTAAAGCTGCCAGTTAACAGCAGCTTTCATCCATGGTAAGCAAACCCACCACCCCACCCTCTACCCACACACACACAAAATGAATGTTAAACTGCAGGAACAATGAGTCGGCAAATAAAAAAGTTGGAAGACATGAGTCAGCATGCAGCAGGCTGAGAATGTGTGGGTCTGAGGAGACAGGCCTCCAAATGTCTGGACTAAATTTAAGATCAGAGTTCTTAAAAAAGGCCCAAATGCAGTTATTAGTGGTCATTTAGTTCTCTGTGTTTTTTCCTGTTTGCTTTATTAGCTGCAAAAAAAAAGTCTTAACTTCACTTCTATGCTGCGTTAAACCTTATTCTTTTTCTTTGGATCATCATCTTTTGTCCTATTCCTCATGTCCTCTTCTGTCAACACCCACTGTCCTCATGTCCTCCTTCACAACATCCATGAACCCAAAATGCAGTGTTAAATGCGTGTGTAAGAAAATGTAGATTTGGCTCACACTAGTGTTGTTATATTTGGCATCGCTCAGACAGAGAATCCATACAGATGTGTCTCAGCCAGAGACAAATGACAAGCCCACAGAGGGGCTAACTATGTATAAATCAGAATCAGGTTTATTGCCAGGTGTAGCTCACACAATGTAAGGAATTTGTTCTGGTTGGTGCAAAACAAGAGCAAAAAAACAACTCAATCTTACAGCAAAATGAAAATAAAAACAAAACTCTTTGCAGTATGTAAAAAATGGAAGGTGTTAGCCTGTCGCTAAAGTGAAGCTGAACTGTATGTTGATTTAATGCACACAGTGAACCACCACAACCTCTGGAAGCTGAGTGTATTTTAAGCAGCAGAAGTAGTAAATGAGTGGTTTTTACATCAAAGTCCTTTGTGAGCACAGCGGTGCTGGTTTGTATCAACACATGCTCACTTTATTGCATTTTGCATGAAAATGACCAGCATCAGTCTGACTCACAGCTGCACTCATGTCTCACTTCAGTCTCACTGTCACACCGTCTGCTTCTCTGTCGCCACCCAGTGGTGAATGTGTGTGACTACAGCCCCTGACAGCTCATACCATCAGAACCCTGCTCTCCAGATCCCACTGATCGTCACACATATGTGTTTAAACCTGGTTCATGTGTTCAGCGCTGTCACGCTCTGCTCTCCGTCTCACTGACTAATACGAGTGACATGCTTTCTGTAGTTGACTGTACCTGGAGATTACTGTACCTTAACCACAATGTACTTGTACTTTACTGTGCCTGAAGTTTACTGTACTTGTAGTTTACTGTACCTGAAATTTACAGCACTTGTACTTTACTGTACTTGTAGTTTACTGTGCCTGAAATTTACTGCACTTGTAGTTTACTGTACCTGAAGTTTACTGTACTTGTAGTTTACTGTGCCTGAAGTTTACTGTACTTGTAGTTTACTGTGCCTGAAGTTTACTGTACTTGTAGTTTATTGTGCCTGAAGTTTACTGTATATATATTTTTCTATGTGTATGTATGTATATATATATATATATATATATATATATATATATATATATATGTATATATATATACTGTATATATATATACATATGTGTATGTACTGTATATATGTATGTATACGTGTGTGTGTGTATGTTTTAAAAGTGTTTTAATAAGAATTTAACATGGTAGGTTAGTGCTAATCCAGACAATGTAGTATTTGTAGGATCTGTACCATGATTTTCAGGGTTTTTCCTAATCATGAAGTGTGTGAGAAGACACTCTAATAGCGATTTCTGTAATGTTGTTGGAAGTGCAACTGAAAACCAAAATACAGATTCTTGTATTTCCTCTCATCTGGTTCTCTGCAGGTCTCTGCTGCAGCAGCTCCAGAAGCTCCAGTCGTTGATTTCAGGGAAAGTCGTTTCCCGCTCCTCGAAAATGGCCTCAACTCAGACAGGAACGTGCCTCATGGTAAATGATTTTGTTGTTGTTGTTGTCCTGAAGCTTGTTTTTTGGTATTTAAGAGAAAACAGTGTTGTCAAGCAAATACAAACACACACAAAAACATGAATGAAAAGTAGGGATGACTCCGTACGATACTCCGATACTCTGGTGAAAATCATTGGATTGGATATCAGACAGATAAAAATGTAAAATCTGATACAATCCAAAGATCCTAGATATCGAATTCTTCACTATGCACAGATTGTGAAAATGTAAATAGAAATCAACAGTGTTTTAGATGAGTCATGCTGTGGGTGCTTTGTTTCTTCTCTATGGGAGAAGAATATTTGTTACACAATTGGAGAATCATGAGAATTAAGGTGTAAAATGACTGTATCAGACTGATATTGGCATTAGCAGATACTTGATTTTGTGATATTGGTATCGGTATCAGACACAAACAGTAATATTGCGTCATCCCTAATGAAAATCTGCTGCTATTACACAAGACATCCAGTGCTGCTGTAGAGGACAGAACAACCACAAATACAACAATAAGTGTCACAAAAAGGATGGAAAACAATATTTTTCCTATATAACTAATGTGCATTTATGTAAATAATTATTAACATTTCAATACACAATTGTCCATAATAACATCTTCATGACTGATTATTTACTCTAGCTTTTTGTTGCTCTTCCTGCGCAGATGATGGCCGTGTGTTTTGTCCTGGTGTTAGGCTCCTTCTCCCCCTGTCTCTCTTCCCTCTCCTTCCTCACCCAAACTTCTTCCGCTGTCTCCTCCTCCTCCTCTTCCTCTTCCTCTCCTCCTCTGCCGTCGGCGGATCTGTACACCACCAGTGCGGGTAGGTTGTGAAATCATATGCCATTTTTTGCGAAGAAGCAAGAGGTGTCAGAAAATCAAAAATCAGCTCGTTGAAGAATATTACTTCAAATGTGTTTCATAATCATGATTTGCTTGCTGCGTGTTACAGTCCGTTCCCGCAGCCTGCTCTTCTACAACGAAGGCTCCCCATTGGAGGAGAGCTTAGCTACAGAAGGGGAGAGGCCACAGTCAGAGGCCCACATCCAGATGAGCCGCTACACCGCTGATGCCCACAGGAACCACACGACCAAGCCCGAGTTAGACCGCAGGTAAGCACCTGACACCAGCACGGTTTGATGTTACGCACTCTTTTATCAAACTATATTCTATCATTCACTTCCTCTCTTCTGTTCTTCAGAGAAACAAAACCAGACGGAGCCTCCGACTTTTTCTGACATACTCTGTGACCCCTCCCTCCCATGACCTGTCACCTCTGACCCAACAAAACATCCCCAAAAAGCTCCGGATTCCGGAAACCACCAGGTCTTCTAATCAACATCCACCAGGATGAAAACTGAAAATATCAGCCTTCATCATCAACACCTTCTTCTTCTTCTTCTTCTTCTTCTTCTTCAATTCTCTGCTTCAACAGTCTGACTTGACTTGATTTTAAAGGGTCTCATAAGTAGAATTCCCATTTGTTTACATTCAAATATAATGTAAATTTAAAAACCCAACCAGTTTAAACAACTAGAAGGTTTTTTTTTTTTTGTCTTTTGGCTTCTCCGTCTCTAGGGGGCGCATATGTTTGATTCGGCAGAGATTTTTATGCTGGACATAACCCTCTCTTTTATCTGGGTTTGGAACCAGCACCAGGAGTGCACTGATGTGTCCCCCCTCATGGCTGCGGTCCATTTAGAGTGTCCATTGAGCCATGAGCAATGAGCAACTTTTAACCTGACAGGGGCTCAAACCAACAACCCTTCGGTTGCAAGAAACTTTAGCCACTCTTGAAATTTAGCAAGGAGCATCATGGGAAATGCAAATTTTATACATTTAAGACCACTTGTTTTATTCCCATTGGTTTCAGTTTTATATTCATATGAATGATCAACTCATCTATATATTTTTTTTTATCAATTTGGAGAAAATTGTTTAAAAAAAAAAAAAACTTGTTAAATGACCCAAAGACATTTGTTTTCAATTATTGAATCAAAGAAAAGGTTGAAATGAACCTTTAAAACGATGACTTTTATTGAATAACCACCTCAGTGCTTGAACTCTTTTCTCCACAACAGTGCATTTAAAATG
Organism: Solea senegalensis; assembly: GCF_019176455.1. NCBI lineage: Eukaryota > Metazoa > Chordata > Actinopteri > Pleuronectiformes > Soleidae > Solea > Solea senegalensis. The sequence continues at coordinate 21,807,698 of NC_058022.1, forward strand.
TGTCTGTACACATAACACATAACCAAACACATGCCATTTTCAAAGTGCCTTTCACTTCACTTCTCACTAACTCTTTTTAAACTTTAAAATCTATTTTTTGCCACTATAGCTGTAAGTTATTTTTCCCTGTGGTGAGAAAGAGTGTTGACGTGGGGTCCACACATGGAGGTCGGGGTGAGCACGAAAAATATTTTTATGGAATTATGAAAGAATTGTATTTGTAATATATTTGCAGCATCGAAAAAAAGAGCATATTTAATTTATGCAACAAAAAAAGGGAACTTTTTTTTAAAGCTTAGTTTATGTCATTGTTATGTCATTTTTTTTCCTAAATAATGTAATGTAAAACCCCACAAAAATACAACTTATATAATATATTCTGAGCATCAAAAAAAAAGAGCATATTTATTTTATGCGGAAAAAAAATGAATGTTTGGTGTTATGGCATTTAGGATGATGTGAAGTTTTAGGAGATGGTGTGTAGTTTACATGATGTTCCATGGTTTTGTAACATGATTGACATGATCTGTTTTGTGTCTTTTAACTGTAATACAGAGTCTCTGTTTCGCTGCTGTCGCATGAAAACCATCTTTTTCTTAAAAATGCCAAAAAAATATAAAATGATTGTCCTTCAACTAATGTTATTTTCCCAACAAACTTGTAAAAACATTAAGAGAATAATAAAATATGATTGTTTTTATGGTATAAACTGATTTTAAAGCCACTAAACAGCTGAGAAAACGGCTAAAACATGAATATGAAAGAGCTCATGCGACAGCAGTGCATATGTTGTATTTATTCCTGTGTGTAGAAAGTGTGTATATATTGATGAAGCCCATCAGTGGACCAAAAACATTCCAGGAATTAAAACACAGATTAGTTTTTTCCAATTTGAGGCGACACCATGACATTTTCATTTTATTTTTTTTATTTTTTTAATTCATCACCACTTTTCAGAAAATGTGAGAACAACAATAATAATAATGCTCTGCAAAAAAATGTCATGGTGTTCCTTTCAAATTAAAACGTCCTAGTTCAAATTGCTCACTATAAAACAACCAGAAATACAATTTTTTATCAATTTAATTTTGCATTTCTCATGCTGTCAATACCATTTGACTGCGACCACTCACTCACCCACTCGGTCATTCTAATCCCTTAAACAGTCTCAGTGCACCAGTGTACATAAATAACAACAACCTAATGTGCAGATGTTGTAAATAAAGGGCCTTGTTTTTGTATTGTCACATAGTCCAAGACGTTAAACCTGTGGAATGGAGAGGGAAAAATGGGGAAGGGTTTAAAAGAAATTACAGTAGAGGGTGATTTTTTTTCCCACTCATAAGGAAACCTTGATGACACAGTAGCTTCACACAGTTTGAATAGTTGTCTCCAGACTACAGGGGGCACTAGAGAATTCCACAGAGAATAATCTGGGACTTTCTGAGGAGCTCAGTTGTTTGAAATGTGTTTGGATATAATGTCGTCTTGGTTTGTTGTATAGAGCCGTGCATGTTCCTTTATATCTATATATGTATATGTGGATATATATATACATATATAGATATAAATATATATAAGTATGTTATCTTAGTGTAGCCAGTAGAATAGAATACAGCAAAATATTAAAAAACTGCATCAGCAACACGGTGTCTGTGGATTTTCCTGATTCAGTCTTTCCTCAGTCTTGACCTCCTTTGACCTTATTGATGTGACGACCCAGTCAGGATTTTAGCTGAAGTGTCCGAGTATGAGTTCTTTTCTCAGCTCCTCTGCGTGGCTGTCTCGCTCCTCAGGTCTCTGCTCTAGGCTCTCGTGCTGTTCGGGGGGGACGGTCCTCTCCATGGTCCAGGCGTCCAGTCCAGACTGTAGGGAGGCGTTGTGGAGGACACAGCAGGCCAGCAGGATGGACGAACTCCTCTCCGGAGAATACTTCACAAGGAGATAAGGGGAAACTATTTGTATGCTGTCCTTTTTTTGATATTGCTTATTGATCCGGTGCTTGGTGGTATTTTTATTGGTTCTTTTCAAGAGAAAGAATTAAAGAAAGTAAGTAAAGATATACATTTCTCATTCTCTGCTATTTTAAAGCAGTTATAACTATTTTTAGTATAAACAATTATGTTTTATACAACACCCTCATTGGTGGGACGATAAAAGAAAGGAAAATACAAACTGCATAGCTATTTACAACAACATAAAAAAGTGGATAAATGTCCATAAATTCAGTTTGGCCATTGATTTATTTGCACAGAGAGCTTATCTTTTAACTGACTAATAGTTACTATTAACGCATGGTTGCATGATTTCAGTGGGTTCCTGCTAGATCATGTTAGCTCTAATTTGATTACGTCTTACATTTTCATTTTGAAAACTGGAAGACGCAAATATTCTAAGGAGCTTTATACAGGATTTACAAAATATTTTAATCTACTAATTTATAATGAATAGATAAATTTGTGTTTAGACTTCTAGTGATTATTTATTCTTATGGGTTGAAGTGAAGTTTTTCAAGTGGAAAATAATCACTGTCAATCTAAAGGGTCATGGTAAGGGCAGAAATGAATGAATATATAATAATGTATAATTTGTAATCTAATGTATCCTTCACTTGTTTAATACAGAAATTGTTTTCCGATATTTTCATTTTTATGCGATTTCCATCAATCATAATACCTAACAATAGTCATTAGTTCAACAATTCCAGAATAAATCTTGGCTTCTTCCAAAATTTGAAATGAAATCCTAATAAAAGGAGAGTACCTGTAAGTATCCTTTGGTGCTGTCTAAACATCTGAATCTGGTCTGGATGGCTCGGAAGGTCCTGTCCACTATCTCATGAGTGGCAGCGTGGGCCAGATTATACTGGAACTCTGCCGGGGTTTGTGGGCTGGTGACCGGCGTCATTAACCACTTCCTCAGGGGGTATCGACAGTCACCTGGGAAAACGGAAAATCCTTTAACTTAGTCAGTGGTTCTCAAAGTCTGGGTTGGGACCCACAGATGGGTCATGGGAGAATTTATTTGGGTCCCCAAACAAATTTGCTGAATTTTCCCAACAGTTTTATCAAGATTTGTATGATATGTGCATTAAATTAGAGAGGCACTGATACGATACCACTATTATTACAAATTATTACATGTCATTTAGCAGACGCTTTTATCCAAAGCGACTTACAAAAGTGCATTTAAACATTTGGGTACAAATAAGAGCTAGAAGTAAGTAAGAGCTTCAAGTAGATCAAACTATGAAGTGCTAGTCATAAGTGCGATGTTTGTTTGTTTTTTTTGTCGTCTTAGTTGAGGTAGAGTAATTTTGCATTCACAAAATTACTCTAATACCATTTTGTGTATCCTCAAGCGAGCTGAAATTAGCAGCAATAAGAGGAGGCGGAAAGTAGTATCTAAAGCACCAATACAACGCACAGCAAAGGATTTGCCACTAAATATGAACTATTATTTATTGGAATCAAATTATGTTTCTATACTTTTGCTTGCCTAAAAATGTGGTGTCCATTACAAATGAGACTACCTTGTAAGTTGCTGAACATATCTGGATTTAAATACCACAACATAAGCTGAAACACTGATCTCTTGTCTTACTATATTCATCTTTTGATGTCAAACCCAAATGTTTTACAGCAAAAATAAAGGAATTGTTCGGACTGTGAATGTTTTAACAGTTGGCAATGGTAGCTAACGTTGTATTTTGTTCACAGTCAAAGTGACAGTGTTAAATACTGTTTTCAAACAGAAAAAGGTGGTATCTGTGCATCCCTACATAAAATGAAGCCCTAATTAATTTGCCAAGCATATCTTGGAATTTCTTCATTTAATACTTAAAAATACAGGTTGTTTCTCTAGGCTCATTAAAAGTTTTCTTTTGAGATGTTTGTGCTGTAAATACACTCTAAAATAAAATATCAACTGTATTACTTGCTTAAAATTGAGTTATTACCTTTCATTTCAGATAATACCTGGTTTATTTCTTTTGATTTTTAATATTAAATGAACGATACTTTTGTGTGTTAGAAACAATGAAATATGGTCAAATTCCACTGTAATACAAATAATTAGGCTTGAAATGAAGGAAACTTTTGAAAAAATTGTTGTCGATTCCATGTATTTTCATATCGAGTGTATTCCACAAATGTATTCAACATAATAAATATGATGATTATCAATGCAACAGCCTTTAAAACCAGAAAAGGTCATAACAGATATCTTATTACGATATGACAATATCCAAAATCTAAGAACATATCTTGTCTCGTGTCAAGATATAGGTGGAACATCAATATGCCCAGTCCTATTAAATGTTACAGACATTAACTACTTTGTGCATTTTCTCATGATTGATATTGTTTGCAATCCCTAAAAGTATAGAAAGTGAGGGGAAACACTGGTTTACTGCTGTGTTGGTATTGTTGTGTTGTGTCCTCTCACCCAGCAACCAGCCTTTGTCGTTGTTCTGCAACTGTTTGTAGATGGCAGATCTTTCCAGCACTTCAGTGTCCTTGAGTCCACCGGGCCAGTGGGTCTCTGCACTGAGTAACAATCCCCGAGCATCACACACAAGCTGGCAGCCCACAGAGTGAAACCCCCTCCTGTTCACATATGACGTGTCTTCACTATTTGGAGCTTTGATGGCGACCTGAAGAGGAGCAGACGTGGAGGAGAGGCAGGGGTCAGCACAGAGCACACACACGTTCCAATTCAACTAAAAAGAAAGTGATTACAGTGTCATATAATAAACCTGAACACAGTCCAGCACGCCTTCAACTTCTGGAAATCCTGCAACTCTCTGAAACTCCTGGTAGGACAGCTCTCTGCTGGATGGATCCCTGTGAGGTAAACATGATTATAATTGGAGGGTTACTATCTTTATAAATAAATAGATGTTGTTTGATTACTGTTCACCAATAGATAGAGAGTGTTAAATTTAGCAGCATGTGAAGTTGTATGTTGCAACTGAACCTAAGTAGCCTTTAGTTGGTGGTCTGAAAAGTCTGTCTCCATGGAGAGTGACCTGGTAACTGAAGTGAATATAAAAGGCTCATCCTGGGGTTATGGAAAACAACGATTCATTCATTGTCCACAATTTCTGACAAATGAAAAAGTGATTTCACCTACATTTTAACACACTGGCCCTGTAACAGTTATCACTCTAAAGAAATGAATATATTTTCCTTTAATAATTACCAGTATAGTATCATATTCATATCATGTTAAACTTATTCGTTGCAAAGGAACAAGAAGAGGAATTTGGTGGATTTTTCCAAAGTAGTGCCATTTGGGTAGCTCCAATATACAGAAACTACATGAAGCTTTGGCCAAAATAGGGCTGCAACTAATAATTGTTTTCATATTTGATTAATCCGTTCGATTAACGGAATATTAGTTTGGAATACTTTTTTTTTGCTAAATATATTTGAACCCTGCATTCTCTTGCTTAATATTCATGACATGTGCTATTTGGTTGTTGTTAGTGGTATTGTAAACCACTTGGCATCCACAATGTTGCATAAATGACTCATAATTTAATCATTCATTTCCTTGGGTTCATACCTTTTAAATGTGATGAACTGAGGAGCCTGCTTCACCAGGGCTTTGGTCACATTTGACACACATCTTGATATCGAGGCCTGGCTGATCCCTATAGTATCTCCCATATACGTCTGGTATGAGCCTGAAGTGTAAAAACCCAAAGCAGCCAACACCTGGACCTCAGAACTGATGGCTCTGGACCGCAGGGTCCGTCGAGAGAGATCCTAATAAGAGACATAGGAGTAGTAGACATGTGAAACATATGAGACATGAGTTCATTTTCACGGGTGATTATATTGGACAAAGGATGTTGGTGATGGAGCTCCAAGCCAGGAGGAAAAGAGGAAGACTACAGACAAGGTTCATGAATGTTTTGGAGGACATGGGGACAGTTTGTGTAACAGTAGAGGACACAAGGGAGGGGACAAGGTGAGGCAGATGCTCCGCTGTGGCGACCCCTAAAGGGAGAAGCTGCAAGAAGAAGATGATTCAAAAGCGAGTATGAGGACACACTCACGTCTCTCAGTAATTCCACCAGATAGTGAATAAACTCTCTGGGGAAGCCAAACTGTGTGAGGAGGACATTGTCTGACACAGAACCCAGGTCAAAGCGGTCCAGCGTCTTTTGACCTCGACCATGTAGAAGTAGGTCACAATCCAAGATGGCTATAGAGATTGCCATGCTGTGGGTAATAAAATATTTACATCAGTGCATTAATTCGATTTTTCAGGTTTGTTGTTGCATAAATCTCTGTGCCATGTTTTAAAGAAATCATATTTGATAATTATCATTTAAAACCAGGGCTAGACAATATCAGCAAAAACATAACATGATATCTGAAAAAGTTTTAAATCAGTTGATATTGCAATGAATGTCACATGACTAAAGACTGAGTTTCACTCCTTAGTGAAACCAGTTAATTGTGTTTTTCAAACTTCTTTAGGGTCAGAAAATAAACACTTGTTAAAAGTAGTTGTCAAGTAATGAATTGATAAAATATGTACATATATAATGTGTAAACATGATATAAATACATACTGAACCTTTGTTATATTGATATTGAGGCAAATTATATCACAATGTTTTGTTGAATTATTGCAAAATACAATTTAAAACATTATGTTCAATACTTCTTCAAAAAATTCAACCACAACATCATAAGCAGTCGCTGGATTTATGCTTGGACGGAATAGTATATAGTGTATATTTATATCTGGATACATCAGGATGTTTACAGCCTATCCTTGTAAACATAATCTGTTGGGTGCAGTAACGTGGGAGGCTTCGATTTCCCTGCATGCATTCTGTCATACAGTCTACTGTTATACACGTTCATACAGACCTGCTTATGAACTGTGGTAGATTAATAGGACCACAAAGACTGCACTGAGGCTTATCAGTGAGAAGCTAACACATGCTAGCTAGCTACTTGTGTCTGAGCCAATTCAGCTGTGCTACAGCAATCTGCGCTTGTAGACAAAAAAACTCTTCAAACCAATGTATCCATATTGCTACAAGTTGTTCAAAAAATACGACAAATTTGAATACAATTTAAGAAAATGTGCTTACTTTACCTGAGTTATGCTGCATTTGTCAACCAAAACAAAGCCCATGGACACGTAACCGTTAACCCACATTTGCCGATTCGACACAGCGTGACGTCATGTTTATTGCAAAGTTCTGTTTTCTTTACTTATATTGAAATATCAGTAAGTATCTGTTTCATGTTAGTATCGTCCAAATTTCATGTATATACATACATATTTATATATTATATTTATATATATTTATCTGCCTGTGTGTGTGCGTGTGTGTGCGCAAAAAGAAAAAATCTGCGAAAGTGCTGAACAGAAAGCCTCGCTATCCAAACACGTCGACATGGAGGAGATAAACAGACATGTAAACATCTGACATGGATGAATAAATGTCTGTAGAACGCGGCTTTGAACGTCACACTTGTTAACTTGTTTTTTTATTGTTGTTTTTTGCTGACGCTGCATTTCTAAGGCAAAAGCTGATGTAAGTTGTGTTTTCATCTTGAATTTGAAGTGCGTCGTATTCAGCTAGCTAGCTAACGTTAGCCATTTGGCTGTGCGTCAGTGCCTTGTCTTTATAGATGACGAATTAGTCCTGAATACGTTGCACTGTTTTCGCTTTTCTAATTCAGTAGGCAGCGTAGTGTAAAGTGTGCAGTGGTTGTCATAGCCCTGTGGTTTAACATTAGCTCCTTGTCATAATGTCAATGTAGAGGCCTCGTTTCGTAGCTTGTGACAGAAGCTGTAAAATTAAACAGCTACAAACAACATGCGCCATGTAACTTCTAAAGACGGTTGGTTTGCAGCATCATGTTGCATCAGTCTGTATGTACTGTATACTGTACTTTATGTGTTCTGTTCTGAATATGGATGTTTTGTCATGCTGCATTACAGGGTCGTGTCAAAATGGACAGTGACCTAAGTCCCCAGGATAAAAAGGACTTGGACAAGTTCATTAAGTTCTTTGCTTTGAAGGTAAAAAAAAGCTGCTGCCAACAAACGTCTAAATAGTCATGGATGAAGCCATTGCTGTAACTCTGTTTTGCCAAAGCACAGTTCAAAGTATATCATGTGGACTCATGTACTTTTTAAAAAACAATTTCTACTTATCACTACTTATCAGTAGCACAGTAAGTAAACATGTCCTGTAAACCTGTGGTTCTCAAAGACACATAGATGAGTTGCAGAAGACTTGCAGAATGTCTCCCAACCCTTTTTGTTAAGATATGTGTGTTTATGCATTAAAAGACATAACATTAAGTTTGAATTAATTTACCAAACGTGTTAATGCAAATGCTCTGGTTGCAGTTTATATTGTGGTTTGGTCACAATTGTTTTAAAAGTGGGTCACTGTATAAAAAGTTTGAATAACACTGCTGTAAACAACCGTCTTATATCAGGTTGTGTGTGTCTTAGACTGTTCAGGTAATCGTCCAAGCCCGGCTTGGAGAGAAAATCTGCACTCGCTCTTCCTCATCACCTACAGGCTCTGACTGGGTAAACATATTCTGTAAAAAAATGTATCTGTACCTTATTTGGTCTGCAACAGAGTTAGTGAATGTCTATTTAATTCTTTTTGTTATGTCCTTCAGTTTAATTTGGCCATCAAAGACATACCTGAGGTTACTCTTGAAGCCAAGAAAGCACTGGGTGGACAACTCCCAGGCATCGGTCGCTCCATGTGTGTTGAGATCTCCCTGAAGACATCAGAGGTAAAACCTCCCATCGTATATAAAATCCCTTTATAAACATCATAAAACTCCTCAAATTCTTTCACATAATCTTAATGAAAATAACCATGCAGTAGTTCTATGACTCTGCATGTTGAAAACATGTACATGACACCTATAAATAACACCAGTATTATATGAATTACTGTCATAAGACTACTTGTCTTCTCTTAATGATGATACAGTTATTTTCAGTCACGTATTTATGTTCCTTGATAAAACTTTGTCCTTCTCTGTCCCATTCAGGGGGATTCAATGGAATTAGAGACATGGTGTCTGGAAATGAATGAAAAGTGAGTGAGCGTTTTCATTCATTTATTTATTTAAATTTTTTTTTGGGCCAAAGTGACCAGGAATGGTTAATGAAAATGAGTAGAGTTGGAAGAAATGTGTTTTTAGTCGGCGGCGGAAGATGTGGAGGCTTTTCACTGTCTGGATGTCGATGGGGAGCTTGTTCCACCATTTGGGAGCTGGGACAGTGAACAGTCTTGAGTTCTGCGAATGCCTCTGCGATCCTCTCAGTGAGGGGGCAGCAAGCCGGTTTGCCGATGCAGAGCGGAGTGGGCGGGCTGGGGTGTAGGTTTTGATCATGTCCTGGATGTAGGTTGGACCGGATCCGTTTGTAGCATGGAATGCAAGCACTAGAGTCTTGGAGCGGATGCGAGCAGCTACATGAAGCCAGTGAAGGGAGCGGAGAAGCGGTGTAGTGTGGGAGAATTTTGGTTAGTTGAAGACCAGTCGAGCTGCTGCATTCTGGATGAGTTGCAGAGGTCGTATGGCACACGCAGGGAGACCAGCCAGGAGGGAGTTGCAGTAGTCCAAGCGTGAGATGACAAGAACCTGGACCAGAACCTGTGCCGCCTTCTGGGTTAGAAGAGGCCGTATCCTTCTGATGTTGCGCAACATGTATCTGCAAGATTGAGCTGTTGCAGCAATGTTGGCAGTGAGGGAGAGATGGTCATCAAGTGTCACACCCAGGTTCCTTGCGGTATGAGAAGGAGCTACCACAGAGTTGTCGAAGGTGATGGTTAGATCTGTGGTGGGAGAACCCTTTCCTGGGAGAAAAAGAAACTCAGTCTTGTCGAGATTGAGTTTCAGGTGATGGTCAGACATCCTCTGAGAGATGTCGGTCAGACAAGCGGAGATCCGTTCTGCTACATGTGTGTTGGAGCTGGGAAAAGAGAGAATGATTTGGGTGTCATCTGCGTAGCTGTGATAGGAAAAACCATGAGAGAGAATAACAGAACCTAGAGAGTTGGTGTATAGAGAGAAGATGAGAGGGCCCAAGACAGAACCCTGAGGGACTCCAGTAGCTAGAGGACAGGGTTCCGACACAGATCCTCTCCAGGTTACTCTGTATGTAAGGTTTTGAAGGGAGGAATTAAGGATCTGCTGGTTAACTGTGTCAAACGCTGCAGAAAGGTCCAAGAGGATGAGCACAGAGGAGAGAGAGGCAGCCCTGGCAGTGTGGAGTTGCTCAGTGACTGCAAGAAGTGCAGTTTTGGTCAAGTGACCTGCTTTACTGAATAGGATCAAGAAGATTGTTCCGCTGAAGGTAGGAAGAGAGTTGATTAAAGATAGCATGCTCCACAGTTTTGGAGAGAAAAGGAAGAAGAGAGACAGGTCTGTAGTTATTAACTTCAGACGGGTCAAGGGTGGGATTTTTAAGGAAGGGGGTCACTCTGGCCTCTTTAACAGAGTCCGGAAAGCAACCAGATGATAGAGATGAATTAATGAGGTGGGTGAGGAAAGGAAGAAGATCAGAAGCAATTGACTGAAGAAGGTGAGAAGGGATAGGGTCAAGGGGGCAGGAGGTGGGGCGGGCAGAGGTTATTAGGGAAAGAACTTGATCCTGAGATAGAGGGGTGAAAGAGGATAGAGAAGGAGCTGAATTTGTGGTTGGTAGAGTGGTGAGATCAGGAGGTGGGGTTGAGAAAGAAGAGCGAATGTCATCTACTTTTTTTGTTAATTAGTTGACAAAGTGAATTGGTAGAAGGGAGGAAGGAGGGGGGGTGGGGGGGTCAAGGAGGTTAGAGAAGATCGAGAAAAGTTTTTTGGGGTTAGAGAAAGAGGATTGAATTTTAGTCTGATAGAAAGATTGTTTGGCTGCAGAGATAGAGGCAGTGAAGGTGGAGAGAAGAGAATGATAGGAAAGCAGGTCGTCAGGGTGTTTTGATTTCCTCCATTTCCTTTCTGCTGCCCGTATCGTGGCTCTCTCAGCACGCACTGAGTCAGACAACCACGGGGCTGGGGAGGACTTACGAACCCGCCGTGAAGTAAGAGGACAGAGAGAGTCAAGAGAGGAGGACAGAGTAGAGAGGAAGGTGTCTGTGGCAGAGTTGGGATGCATGAGGGAGAAGGAGTCAGCTGAAGGAAGTGCTGATAGAACAGATGAGGACAGAGAGGAGGGAGAGTGAGAGCGAATGTTACGACGGACAAGTGCAATATCTGATGAGATATGTGGGAGATGGGAGAATGTAGGATATGAAGAAATGATCAGAGACATGAAGTGGAGTTACCTTGAGGTCGGAGGTGGAGCAGTTTCTGGTGAAGATGAGGTCAAGGTGGTTGCCAGCTTTGTGAGTTGGTGGAGAAGGAGCAAGTGAGAGAGAAAGAGCAAAGTAGAAGAAGTAGATCAGATGACTTCTCTGACTGGATGTTGAAGTCACCAAGAAGAACAAGTGGTGGGCCATTTTCTGGGATGTTTGAGAGGAGGACATCTAGTTCCTCCAAGAAGTGTCCCAATGGGCCTGGTGGACGGTAGATGACAACAATGATTAGTTTTACTGGGTGAGTTACAGTTACAGCATGAAATTCAAACGACTGCTAAGAGAAGTGTGGCAGTGGGTAAAGCGTGAATGTCCAATTGGGGTTGATGAGCAGACCTGTCCCGCCACCTCTTCCAGTGGATCTGGGTGTGTGGGAGAAGGAGTGGGCGGAGGAGAGAGCCACAGGGGTGGCTGTGTGGGAGGGTGTTATCCAAGTCTCAGTAGAGCAAGGAAGTCCAGGCATTGCTCAGTAGCAAAGCCAGAGATGAACTCAGTCTTGAAGGTAGCTGACTGGCAGTTCCACAGGCCCCCTGCAACAAGGCATTGGATGTGTGTGGAGCGGGTGGGATAGATAAGTGAGGACAGGTTACGGTGATGCTGTGAGTGAATGTGAGGTTTGTAATATCTATGAGAAGAAACATGAACAAGAATGGGAAAAGTGCACATATGTGAAAGGTAGAAAACAATTGCAGTCAGGTACTTAGCCTCCTTGTTAGCCTCCTTGTTAGACTCCGGTTTAGACTCCTGAGTCTTTGTCTTCCTGAGTCTGCCGCTTCAAAGTGAAAAAAACTTTTAAGGGCCTTGAAAACTGGGCAACCGTTTTTTTAACGTAATGAATCGGGATGAGCCAATGAGATATTGAGCCAAGTCCTGGATTTAGTCTGTTTCTGCCCTGTTTGGTGGATGATCCAAACCACAGTAATGGATGAGAATAGACATTGCGTATAAAAGGTGATCAGCAGCTCCTGTGGCAGGGTGAGATTCCTGAGCTTGCACAGAAAGTACATCCTCTACTAGGGCTTTTTGGTGATGGTGTCTTTGTTGGATGACCACTTCAGGTCCAGGTCCTTCAGGATTGTGGATCCCAGTATGTCTCCACCACAGGCACAGAATTGTCCAGTGCGTAATGGGGGGCAGTGTAGGGGGATATCTCCTTAAGTCCACTGTCATCGCCACAGTCTTGTCTTGACCACACCAAACAATTAGCTGTTCAACCTCCCCTCTGTAGGGAGACATCACCGTCTCTGAATGTCCTTTGAGGTGCAGTCGTTTGTGTAGGGAGAAGATTTTCCCCAACCTTACCTGCTGTGTCCTGACACTTAATCTTGAAAAGTTAAAAATTTCAATATTTTGACATTTGAATGGTCGGTCTCTGTGAAAGTATGAATGAGTAGAATAGAGTTAAAAGATGCATGAAAATGTGGACGTTTTGAAAATGAATCCGATATTTGAATTGAGTGTTTGAATGGTTTGATGAGTCATCGTGTTGTCTGTTTCTGCTGCAGGTGCGATAAGGATATCAAGGTGTCATACACTGTCTACAACCGTCTGTCTGTCCTTCTCAAGTCTCTGCTGGCCATCACCAGAGTGACACCAGCCTATAAGCTGTCCAGAAAGCAGGGACACAACTATGTTATATTATACAGGTCTGTGGCAGTAGCATGTTAATCTGACTAAAGAGTTTCAATAACTTCCAGTCTTTTATTTTATCTACAGCAAGTTTCTGCTTCTGCGTTGTTGTTGCTGGTGAATGAATATTCAGTCAAATCCTCTAAACCTACCATTTTGTCTTGTTTCTGTCTCTGCTGACAAGGATCTACTTTGGGGAAGTGCAGCTCAGTGGATTAGGAGAAGGTAACTACAAATCCAGCGTACTTACCTATTCTTCAAATACATTTGATTATGTTTTTTGCCTCCTACTACTATTAGTACCACTGCAGGCTGTACACTCAGGTGTAATGCTGCCCTCCACAGGTCAAAGTTATTTGAATTGATCAATGTTCTGATGCAACATAATGATATTATACATTGATGGAAGTAAGTCATACATTTAAAGGAGCAGTATGTAAATCATGAATTGATAAATTAAGTGAAATGACCATGATGTGTCTGTTGCCGGACATTTAGGAAACATGTTAAACTATGATAGCGGAGTCTTCATTTGGAGACTGACAACATGTAACTGTAGTTGTATATTTTTTTAAGTATAGCCCCTTTTAACTTCTCAGCCATGCATCAGAATAAAGTGCAGAGTGGTTTGAATACTTTTATGGAAGACACTACTGTTAACACACTGTTCACATACTATTAATATTCTATTTAGGCAATATTAATTTACTGTTTTCAAACTGCAATTATGTTTACATACTCAAAACAAAACAATTTTAAATTACACTCTTTATACATATACAACTAATGACCTTTTTAATGCGTGGTTTTCCTGTTGATGTCATAATATATTGAAACATTAGACAAAAACAGCTTAATAAGAATAAATGAAGTGGTTGCAGCCACAATGAAGAAAACTTCATAACATTATGTAAATACATGTTTACTGATGCTTTCTGTTTTTTTGTTCAGGTTTTCAGACAGTGCGTGTCGGCGTCGTCAGCACCCCTGTCGGCACACTCACACTCTCATGTGCCTACCGCACCAACCTGGCATTCATGTCTAACAGGTAAATATCACTCTGTATCTAACCCAACATCATATTCTCGCAAAGGAAGTTGAAACATTTCAAAAAGATAACTGAGTTAATGGGAGAGTGGTTTATAGAATGAATGTGTCTATTGTCCTCTGCAGGCAGTTTGATCGATCGGCTCCTATCATGGGAATCATCGTGGATCACTTTGTGGATCCTCCGTGCAGCAACCAGCGTCCTGCAAACATGGGGCATCCCTGTAACTACAGGTAAGTCAAGGAAGCAGTTTCTTAATTTGAAATGAAAATCCTGATCTTGAAAGTGCTTGTCAATGCGCAGTTTGAACTGGAAACATAGTTTGTTCTGCACACACGCAAAGTGTGACTACTTCCTATTACAGCAAATGTATTAGGACAGGTGCGGAACAGCTACTACAACTAAAAATAACAAAATCATGTATTTTACTTTCTAGAGTTAACAATTACAGTGAAAGATATAACAAAAGTGTATTTTGTTATAAGCATTGTTGTAAGCATTGTTTATTGTCAAACATTATGGCAAAAGGTTTATACAGGAAGTACTAAAAAGTTTGGTCTGCTGGTTCATGTAAGGAGCCTCCGCTTCCCTGTTGTTTGTAGCATAAAACATTTACTGTTTCTTCTTTTGAAATGAAAGCTAACATAAAAATGTATATTTTATTTTCTAAGTATAACTACTTAAACATAAAGATAACATAAAAACGTGTATCTTATTTTCTAACAATAACTACTAAAACTAAAGATTTCCTATTTGGAAATGAGCTACAACTGGGAAGCACTGCTAGGATTTGTGGAGGGCAGCCTGACGAAAAATTACAAGAAGAAGAAGAAGAGGAGGAAGAAGATGAACGTACCTGCCCCCAGCTTGAATTTCCAGTCTTACTAGGAAATGAAAAAAACGTCATCATTTGAATTTTTCTTCTTGTTTTTTGTCCAGAGCTCCAGATGAGGAGGACGGAAGCCCATTTGCAGGAGTTCAGGATTCACAGGAGGTCTGCACCACCTCATTCTCCACCTCCCCTCCCTCTCAGGTAGGACAAACTCTTGTCACTTATCACTTTTTTTCTTCATTTTCACACCTGTTTTTTCATTTCATTTTCTCTCTCTTCTTTCTTTGTCTCCCCTAATGTCCCTTTACTGTGCGTGTCTGCTCTGTCTCAGTGTGTGTGCACACTGAGTCCGTCTCCCTCTAAACTGTCTAAGCCCCTCCCCCTGGACAGTCTGCAGCTTCCATTGGCTCCTGGACTTGTCACTCACACTGTGAGTCTGCTCTGGCCTCTGTGAGAGTGTAACGCTCTGAAACGCCACTAAACAATTTGTTTTTTGTTGTGTGTTGCCTGTTGTTGTGTCATAGAGACTTTTCGTTTGTGTTTGCTTAATCACTAACTCAGGCTACAACCACTGATCAGAATCTATCTTAGCCTTATCCACACGGAAACAGAACTTTGCATATACAAACAGAACTTTGCATATACAAAGGTTGTTTTTTCATTCTTAAAATGTTTTTCAAAATATGACATCTTTTCATGAAAGGCCTGTATATGGCACTGTAACACTGCTACAGAAATAAAAATGTGGAGAAGAAAACCCCGAAAATGCGCATAAAGAATGCACACTGTGTACAAGCCTTTTTTTAAAAAAACAATATAGCTTTATTGAACGTTAGTTCCGTGTGGATAAAAAGCAGATACGGTTTGGATAAAAAGTACGGGTGTCACAATCTCGATGGTAAATCGAATATTGATCGAAACAATGTCACGTCTCAGCCATTTTTGAAGGAGACACTTTCACACCTAATATTTTCAAGGCTCAATATCACCAGGTAGAGTTGATGGCAGGTTTATCCAGAGCATTTAAATTGTGAAATAAATTGTCTTAAATAAAAAGCACTGTAATGTGGATGTAGCCATTTTAGCTGTAGTTTGCTGTGATTGCCGCCATTTCATTGTGATTTCCATTTCATTTCTTATCATCTCCATCTCTAGTGTGACAGTAGAAACCCACACTAATCTTCAATCTTAAGAACATCTGATGTTTTCACTTCAGCCTGAGTCACTGCATTTGACTAAACCTTTATTTTTATATAAAAAATTTACTGATCACTATTTCCTCTTGTTCCTTTTTCTCTTAGCTTTATTCATCCAGATTATACTACCAGCCTTCTGCTGAGCTCTGTCACCCTGCTGCTAATCCAAACCAGGTGATGCTGAAGTCGCTCAACAATCACTTCACTTCCAGATACATAGTTGAGATTGTTAAATCCATCAATTCTATATTTTCATTAGGTATTCTTCAATACAACATTTTATTGTCCAGTGTTGGTAACTGTGTGATGCAGTTTCTTTTTCACAAATTAGCTCTTAATAATACTTTTAGTGCCGATACATTTACAACCTAGCTAATACAGTTCCAGCTTTGTGGCAGCTCTCACTCTCATCCTGATCACATAATGTTGGATGCATACATCTGTTTACAGCATGTCAGTGTTTATGTTAAAGGTTTTACACATCAAATCTAATTCAGCTTTTTCTGTTTCAACTCCAGTTATTTATTTTTGCCAGTTCAGTCTGAAACTAGCCCTAATTTTTACATGACTGATTTGTCATGAAGTACACTGTTTGACAATTTTCTCTTCAGGCATTGCATGCTGGGAAAGAGGGTGGGGTTGCATTGGCTCCCGTCCAGCCACATGGAGTAGATGCCCATCTGACAGTGGAACACACCCCCAATACACCTGGCAGCAGGTAAATCTCTCCTCACATCTGACTAAATGTGTATGTGTGTGTGTGTGTGTGTGTGTGTGTATATATACATACATACATACATACACACACACACAGTGGGTACGGAAAGTATTCAGACCCCTTTACATTTTTCACTCTTTGTTTCATTCATTTTTTAATACATTTTTGCAAATTTTTAAAAAAAGAAAGTGAAATATCACATGGTCATAAGTATTCAGACCCTTTGCTCAGTATTGTGTAGAAGCACCCTTTTGAGCTAATACAGCCATGAGTCTTCTTGGGAATGATGCAACAAGTTTTTCACACATGGATTTGGGGATCCTCTGCCATTCTTCCTTACAGATCCTCTCCAGTTCTGCCAGTTGAATGGTGAATGTTGGTGGACAGACATTTTCAGGTCTCTCCAGAGGTGCTCAATTGGTTTAGGTCAAGGCTCTGGTCGGGTCAGTCAAGAATGGTCACAGAGTTGTTCCAAAGCCACTCCTTCGTTATTTTAGCTGTGTGCTTAGGGTCATTGTCTTGTTGGAAGGTGAACCTTCGGGCCAGTCTGAGGTCCTGAGCACTTTGGAAGAGGTTTTCTTCCAGGATATCTCTGTACTTGGCCACATTCATCTTTCCTTCAATTGCAACTAGTCGTCCTGTCCCTGCAGCTGAAAAACACCCCCATAGCATGATGCTGCCACCACCATATTTCACTGTTGGGATAGTATTGGGCAGGTGATGAGCAGTGCCTGGTTTTCTCCACACATACCACTTAGAATTAACACCAAAAAGTTCAATCTTGGTCTCATCAGATCAGAGAATCTTATTTCTCATAGTCCTTGGCAAACTCTATGCAGGCTTTCATGTCTTACACTGAGGAGAGGCTTCCGTCGGGCCACTCTGCCATAAAGCCCCGACTGGTGGAGGGCTGCAGTGATAGTTGATTTTGTGGTACTTTCTCCCATCTCCCTACTGCATCTCTGGAGCTCATCCACAGTGATCTTTGGGTTCTTCTTTACCTCTCTCACCAAGGCTCTTCTCCCACGATTGCTCAGTTTAGCTGGACGGCCAGGTCTAGGAAGAGTTCTGGTCGTCCCAAACGTCTTCCATTTAAGGATTATGGAGCCCACTGTGCTCTTAGGAACCTTGAGTGCTGCAGAAATTATTTTGTAACCTTGGCCTGATCTGTGCCTGGCCACAATTCTGTCTCTGAGCTCCTTGGGCAGTTCCTTCGACCTCATGATTCTCATTTGCTCTGACATGCACTGTGAGCTGTAAGGTCTTATATAGACAGGTGTGTGCCTTTCCTAATCAAGTCCAATCAGTTTAATTAAACACAGCTGGACTCCAATGAAGGAGCAGAACCATCTCAAGGACAATCAGAAGAAATGGACAGCATGTGAGTTAAATATGAGTGTCGCAGCAAAGGGTCTGAATACTTATGACCATGTGATATTTCAGTTTTTCTTTTTTAATAAATTTGCAAAAATGTCTACATTTCCGGGGGTTTTTTCTGTCAAGATGTGGTGCTGAGTGTACATTAATGAGAAATAAAATGAACTTTTTTGATTTTAGCAAATGGCTGCAATGAAACAAAGAGTGACAAATGGGGGTCTGAATACTTTCCGTACCCACTGTATATATGTACATATAAATATATATATATATATATATACACATACATACACACACATATATGATAGAAGTATGCAGTGTTTATGTGGCAGCAGCCATTTTGGAATCCCATGTCAGGATTGGCGAAGTTGCTCGGAAATTTCCGGGTTCTGACTACAAATGGAATACACCATCTGTAACCCTGTCTCCTCTCTCTTCACAGTGGTGATGATGTTGGTCTGTCACAGAGTGGAGAAGGAAAGAGGGACGGAGGGAGGAGGAGCGATTCTCCCTCTGACCCAGTGGAGTCGCTCAATGAGTTCACAAGGAAAGTGGGAGCCTTTGTCAATAAACCCAGTTCAGAGGTAAACCAAATGTAGTTCTGTTTATTTCCTGTTTGTCTCAATGTACGTCCTCTCATGTATGCATCAATGGAGAGGACATTGAATTTGGTTGTGTGTGTGTGTGTGTGTGTGTGTGTGTGTAGATAACAGCAGCCAGTCTGGACCTGCCATTTGCTGCGTTTGCTCCTCGAGGCTTGGAGTCAGAGGAGGATGACCTAATGGTAGCAGTACACATTCTTACTTCAGTGCTTTCATAACAACAGTATATTTTAGTCTTTAAAGTGCGTATAGAATGAAAAAAATAAAATCTCTTCTGAGTATTAGTTTTTATCAAGTATTGCGCTAATAAGGAGTAAAAGTTCTACTCCAATCACTGGATAATATGTGGTGTATCTATTAGTTAGTGTTAGTATTCCCATTAGCTCAACCTGCATTCTTTTTTTATATTTCACTAGCTTTCATGTACTGGAGTTCAGAATCTTCATATATATGAATTATAATACCATGAATAGCATTTTTGCTTGACATGCCTGTCCCTACGTCTGACTAATGCGGAGGATAAAGCAGTAGAAAACACACAGGTTCATATTCATGCTGTAGTGGTGAACAAAGTAGCTGAACATCATTGTTTGTACAGAATATTAACATTAACGCTCCTGTATCAAACGTGTAGAGAAGCAACATTTTCATCATTCTTACTTTAAGCATCCATGTAAGACACCTTTTCTGGACAAGTACATCTCAGCTAGCTATTAAACCAAAGGTAGTAGTGTAGGAGCTGTTGCACTTAACTCATGATTGTATAATCATTTTTGACACACCTAAAAAGCCCGATCAGAAACTGTTTTCCAGCATACAGTACATAATGTATAAAGAGAGAGAATTTCTCCTTTTTTTTTTGTGCTGAGACACGTTTTCGTTCTTGTGTGTTTTCAGGTGCAGCCTCCAGCCTCCCCTCCCTGTCCATCCCCGCTGCAGGCCAGCCTTCACTCTCAAGGCTCAGAAGGATCGGGGCAACAGGACGATTTTGTCATGGTGGACTTTGTACGTTATAGTAAATATTTTCACTATATGTGGAAAAAAAATTGCAACATAAACTTTTTGCTTTCACTAATTTTGACAAGAATAGTCAGGTGAGTAAAACATATGTTTTTAGACATTTTGTGTCTGTTTCTGTTCCTTTTTTTAGAAACCTGCCTTTTCTAAAGACGACTTGCTGCCAATGGATCTGGGCACCTTCTACAGAGAGTTTCAGAACCCCCCACAACTGGCAAGCCTCTCACTACACATCAGCTCCCAGTCCATGGCCGACGACCTGGTAAGTTAGTTTTCCCAAATATTTTTATGTTTTTAAAATGACTGAATTCAGTTATTTGATTTGTTTTTTATTTTACCAGCAAAAAGTGTTCAAACAATGCAGCAGAACATCATTTTATCATGTGCAAATATAGAACTTGAAACTTAACATTTTACTTCAGATTCTGTACGTAACATAAAGTGCTTTTAAGCTCATTATCGTGTTCATGAAGTCAAATCAAATAATAATAATAATAGGTGAGTTTGTTGGAGGCTGTCGATACTGTACTGTCAAATGAAGCTGGGCTCAACATCCCAACCTCTCTGTCAAATGATGGCAAATTCTGCACGATTTCCACTGTGATCAACACTAAATCCCGCTCTCTAAGGCTAATGAAAAAATGCCACGAAGTGGGCTGAGAGAGGAAGAGTGTACAGCAGTGTAGTGGGCGTGGTCTGGTAGTGAAGTCTGACACCAAGTTTTCCACCGCAGTGGGGATTTTCCACTGCGAATGAGCTTCAATAGGTGGAGAGAGGCAATGAAGCAACAGTGTTCATAAAAAAAAAAAAGGGGGTCTGGGATGACGAGCTTCATGCTTGTTTGATGGAAAAGTAATGCTGGGTTCCATTTACATCGGAACTCGGATGTCAGAATACCAACACTCAACATGGGATTTTGAACAACAACATAAAAATTCAACAGTATTGTGTGAAACACATAGGACAAAAGTGTTATTATTGGTAAAAAATAGCAGTGCTTGTATGGAGGCAGCCATCTCTCTAAGTTTGTGTTGGACATTGGCCCCTGAGCTCGGCCATTCTGTGTTCCAACTACAAATGGAACTCACCATAAGACGCCAGTGACAAAATTTGAATGCAGTAGCAGGTGTTTGACCAGAGATACGGTGATTTTTAAATATTTTTTATTACTCACTCATCTTCTGCCGCTTTATCCTCCACATGATTAACATGTATAATTGAGAATTTGTAATTTTTTGCACACACTAATTAATGACATTGACCTCTGCATTTGACCCATCTTTTTATACACCAGTAGTAACACACACGCAAGCCAGGAGCAGTGTGCAGCACAGGGCTGGGAGGGTTTTGACCCGTCAACCCTCCGATTACAATTCCTTTTTTCTCTTGGCCATGGACTGCCCCCAATACTTAACACTAAATTGTGAAGATTTGCACGTGGATCATCAACAAAGACGTCTTTTTTACGTGTTGTTAATCAAATGTTTTCAATCTGCAGGACTCCCTGCCGGAGAAACTGGCCCTCTACGAGAAAAACATCGATGAGTTTGACGCGTTTGTGGACATGCTCCATTAAGAGAAGGTGGACAGGAGAGGAGACTCTGTAGTTTTGTGAGAGTCACACACACTAGATGACGTTTTAATGTGAAGCTCATCATTTGGCATTTTTTTTCCCCCCCTCCTCATTTGCTCACCTTGCTGTACACACCGCCCTTGTCACTGTATATACTGTACCATGTCCTCCCTCAGTCTGATAGTGCTCATTCAAACTGCTGTTATCAGGAAGTCACATGATAATGTGTTTTTTTTTCCCAATTGAGAAAGCCATGTGAATAAAGAGCAGACAGTTTTGCACTGTGCTTTACTATAATCTCCGTCCCTGCTGATGATTTCATATACATCAGTCTGTGATTACATTCAAGATGAAAAAAAATTCAATCATCGTGTATCGTACGAAAAGTACGATAAGATGAGCCTCATTTAAAACCCAGCTGGACTGGGAATTCAAACTGTAGGGTAGGGCTGCACCTAATGATTTTCATAATTGATTCATTGTTTGGTCCATAAAATGTTATTTGGCGTTTCCCAAAACTGTGTTCTCAAATGTCTTAAAGAAAAATGTTTTATTTTTTCTATATTGAGCAAAGTAAAACATTCATTTTAATTAAAAAGAAACACTAATGTGGAGAAAACATACTCCATTTTGAGTGAATTTGATCCCCTCAATTATCAGATTATAATGTTGCTTGAAAAATTGGCTCAAATCTTAATGGAGGATGGCTTGCTCTCATTTCAGCTTCCTACTAAACTATGACAGTCTACACAAGTGTGTACATTATATACAGTAGGGATTTGTTATAGAACAGTCTGCACAAAACACCAGGTCTGTCGATTGGTTCGAAAGCTTTAATTTAATCATTTGCCATTGGTCCAGGTGTCCTGCCTAATAAAGCATGGTTATTCTGATGAAACTGGCATCAGATCTTTTATTTATTTGAAACAGCATTCATGTCGTCTGAACCCCATTCTGCTAGAAACGAATCATGTTGCGCTATACACAGCTCTGTGCAGAGGTTTCACAGCTGTTCCATTTTCACCCTGCAGTGCACCTGAAGAATGATGCCATTTTAAAATGCAAAGGATGATCTCACACCAATTTAAAAATAAGCTCACTGTGTTTAACACCTGCCTGGTGTGGAAGAGGCTGCTCAGTAGTTGCTTGTACACCTTTCTCAAAGAATTCTCTCCCCACCCCCCAAAATAGAAAATCAAATTCAATGAGAAATTAATTTCTCAGAATTAATTAAATGGAATTTTATTGTTGGTATTTTCTGCAATTCCATCACATACCTGCAGGAGGAGTGAAGGGTCAAAACAATCAAGTTTAACATCACGCATTGTACAAAAACTCTACATGTCATGTCCCTCTGACTCGCTGCAACCAGTAACCAGCTAACCTTCACGCACGGTTCAGACAGTTCCCGCCTATGTCCGTCTGAAATATAATGTCAACTCTTGATCAGACAATGATTGAGATTTCCTAACTATTTATATTTTCTAGAGTTAGCCACATGCTGTTTAGTTTTGAAACAAACCCTCTTTGAGGCTGCTTCCCCCAGGTGTCACACTGGGAACAAAAGGAAATAAAATAAGAAAAAAGAAAGAAAAGAAATTCACAGGAGACGGGCAGTGATTGCCTTCGTGTGCATTTTCACCCCATTCACTTGCTCACAGTCTGTTAAAATGTCGCTGTCCCTTAATTTCCTCCACTGCGGCCGCTCTGAGCCTGACTGTCCAATGACATTTTGTGTTGGGGCTGCATGGGCACGGCGAGACCAAGTCAAACATCAGTTAACGGCTGGGGAAACAAAAACGTCCGGATAGAAAACGTGGGGACAGTCTTAAAGTCAAAACATCTAATGTCCTCCGTTGTCGTTAATGAACATCCAACTTGCTCCCAAAGTCCTTTGCAGGTTTTGGGGTGGTGGTGATGAGGAGGAGGGGGTGAAGCCGGCATCCATTCACACAACAGATCAGAGCTGGGAAGAAGAAGAAGAAGAAGAGGGAGTTGTATGGAAGAGATCCAGGAGCTCGACTTTTCTTCATGGGCTTTTTTCAGGGGTTTTTTAAAGACCGGGGAGGTGGAGCAGGCGTTGAGCTCAGGCAGTGTTCAGTAGGTCCTGTATGGCTTTCTGCTGCGTCTCGTTCAGTGTCGATACACACTGTGTCCATAGACCTGCCGACACCTGGAAGACACCACACACTCAGGTCAGTATCACACAGCTTCTCAAAACACTACTCTGTGACTTCGGTGTTTGAAGTCCTTTATTCAGATTCACCTCAGTGACACAAAGTGACCACACGAGGCAGCAGTAGACCAGCAGCACCTGTGTCCACGCAAACTAAACATGACAATTTCTTCTATGGACTTATTTGGGGAAAGTGAGTGGTTTCTACAAACTAGAAAAGGCTGGTGCAACAGTGAGCTCAAGTGACTAAGATAATCAGGAGACATCAGACGTAAGCAGGGAGAGATTTTAAGTGAGCCTTTAGTCTGCATCAATTCTGCAGCCATAGTTTTAGTGAGGAGTAGATTTACTAATTATTCTTTTCATAATCCATTCATCTAATCCTCTGGCCCATTAAATGTCAGAAAATGTTGAGAATGTGAAGTTATGTCCACAAACCAAAAATGGATGTTTTAATGATTTCATTGTAAAGAAAAAGAAAAGATTGATATTTCAGAAGCTGAAAAATCTGACTTAAAATTGTTGGCAATATGCTTAGTAATTGATGTCTCACCTGTACTTGACGGATAACATTTGCAAGTCGTTTGCTGCACGCGTCTTCGCTCTTGACCGATTCGTTTGCGACTCCGTCCGCAATGATGAGGAAAATTTTGGGGAGGTTGGCATTGTCTGGTCCGAGGACGATGGGGTTGTTGCTATGGAGAGAAAAGGAAGCGTCAGGTGAGGGTGGGGGAGGACACTTTTCAAAAGAGCATGCAATCAGGGGGCAGCTGCTCTACCTTTCGATGAGGTCACACAGGAAATCAAACGTGTGGACAGCCTCCTCTTTGTCCTCAAGGAGCGGCAGCCAGCTGAGCCAGTGGGGGAGGATCTCGTTGACGTTGACACACTCGGGTCGAAACCTCATCACCTTTCCTACGGCAGAGATGCAGTTCTCTGTGGCGTTGACATTTTCCTTGGCGCGGGAGTCTGCCGTCTGGATGACATTGACCAGCAGGGGGAGGGCCTCTGACAAAGAACACAAGGACATCGTCTGTGCATCACAGCGATCAATAACCCAACAACATCCTCAAATGAAGAGCAGCGTCAGGTCGTACTTGTACAGAACTGGCTGTAGTTCTCTCCTCCGTACTGAGCCGCCACACCGACGCCGTATGCCGCCGCCTGCCGAACCTCGGGACTGTGGTCGCACAGTGACTGCAGCATCGGTGGCAGGAAGTGATCGGCGTATTTGAAAGAGGAGGGGCTGCAGTGCTCCAACACGTCGTCAAAGATGCACAGACCCCACTGTCTGTCCGCCCATGGCCTGCTGGGACACTGAGGACAAGCGACACCTCAGGTTAGTTTGTGCTTTTCTTATGCTGCGCTCCATTTACGTCAGAACTGGGTGTCGCCGAGTTCACAGCATTCCTGAGACAAGTCAAGAAAACACTGACACTGGGTGAGCCTCACCATTGCAGTAGTATTTTTTATGTGGTGCCAGAATGTCTCCCTCCACACCATTGCATTATTTTGCCAAAAGACGACAATATTCATATGCAACTTTAGAATTTATGTTTGACCAGACAGTCTACCACGAGAATCATTAGCCATTTTCAATTGGCATTGAAAAGGACCACAGGAAGCATCCAACTACTGCTTATGTGTTAAATGTATTCTTGTTGATCCACTGCTGCCTCCATCAGTAAGTTAAAACGTGTTATTTTATGGATGCACAATAAAAAGGTATCTGTCAATATTGGCTTTAAAATGTGGCAAAAAAAAAACCAAGATCTACTTACATGACAACTGACTACAACAGTAGACTAAACAGGCCGCTACGCCCTCTACAACAAATGGGTTTATCTACAACAAGTTTATTTTTTCTCAATGAAGAACATTTATAACTATACATTTGCTGCGACATAAGTATGACAAATATGTTAATTTCACTATAGGTGAGACTAAATGAGATCTGACGTGCACAGTGTGTATACATGTATCTGATTAGGGCTGTAAAGTCGATATGTTCTGGTTCGACTCAAATTCTGATAAGTCAAATCTTTGCCAATTTCATACAGTCTTTGGTTTATTTGATTTCCTCTGGAGGAATGTACCAAGTGCTAAGTAACAGAGAACACCCCCCTTGTTTTCAGTATTTTGGATTGGCCCAACCCACAGGAGACAGAAAGATTATGAAAGATCAACGTTGAGCTACAGTCAGTCCTCCTCTAACATCCATGTCAAAGACATCGGCAGTGGGCAGCATTTTACAAAAATAGGTGGCGATAAAAAAGTCAAATGTAAAGTTTGCCTGCAACAGTTTGCATATCACAGCTCGACTACAAACATGGACTATCATATAAAACTGTAAACTAACTTGTCTTCGTTATGAGTATATGAACCTATCAGAATTGGCAAATTTCAATATTTTAGTCTAATAATCATTGATTCGTTTTATAACTGCGGGCACACTCGCCCGCAACAACGGCAGTGATCCATTTGTGTCTCAGCCGCGAAGCTGAGCTCCTATGTTCAGTGTCGCTCTGTGTGAGGACATGCAGAGACAAATCATCTAAATATTCCTCAACAGTTGATATCGCGCTGATAGTATGGTATATTTTCAGAAATCAGAAGACAGAAGTTGGTCAGACTTACTATTAGCTGGACGATGAGCTGCAGCAGCTGTTCAAACCAGGGCAGCACCTTCTCTTTGTAGCTGCTGAACACAGAGTGCAGGATGTCCGACACTTTGGTCAGAATGTACACGTCGTTCTCGTCCTGAGAACAGAACAGAAAGTGAGGGGAGGCCATCTTAACATTCACTTTGTTGCTTTGACCATCATGGGAATATTTACCTCGTCTTGTAACGTTTCCTCCACCTCCTCATCATAGTCTTCATCTTCTCTCTTAGCTGGAAGGAGTAAAGAATTTTTTGGATTAAAAAGGTTCAGTTTTGTTTGTATGAGGTAAACAACTTAACCGAGTGCAACACTATCTCCGATTGTCAGCTTGACACTGATGTTTACCTTCATTTAAACATGGCAAAGGAAACAGGTTTTAGCCACTTAAAGGAGACATATTATACCCTATTGCCCCCATTAAAATAGTTCCCTGGTGTCCTAATGAACATGTCAGTGACATGCTTTGGTTAAAATACCATAAGGATGAAGCATCACAGCAGTTCAATAACCCTACTAAACCCGCCCCTTTCAGAACGCTCTGTTTTGTGCATGGTCCCTTTTATGCAAATGAGACGCAGGCAAACACACACCCACTTCTTCCAGGGGGTTTCTGATTTGTCCTCTTTACTGCGCTCACTCGCTCAGATCCTGTTCCCTCTGCTCC
This sequence comes from Solea senegalensis, assembly GCF_019176455.1. Classification (NCBI taxonomy): domain Eukaryota; kingdom Metazoa; phylum Chordata; class Actinopteri; order Pleuronectiformes; family Soleidae; genus Solea; species Solea senegalensis. Next base: position 21,834,555 of record NC_058022.1, read on the forward strand.
ATTTCTCTGCCCCTCCCTCCACTAGTTCTCTGACAATATCAACATGGCAGCGTGCGTGGAAAACAACGAGAGTGCCGTCACAGGAAGAGACGTCCGACACAAGGATCGAGCTGAACACGGCCGAACTGTAAATCACGTAAAAACACTTAGGGACAGCACCGCTGATCGTCAGCGGCGAACAGCAAGCTGCTTAAACTGTCGCTGTATATGTGACTGTATCAGATTGAGTCTGTGCTCCGGTCATGGAGGACTGACTGAACAAATATTTTTAATTAGGACGTGTCAGAATGGTCAATTATGAGCTCTATGTGACCTTTTCTTAAAAATGTGTGTTTGTACGTCGGTGAAATGTGGTCGGTGACTAAATACGGCGACCAAAATGGTGTGAACTCACATTTGCTGACTTTATCCGGCACATTAGCTTCATATATAAAATCCTCTGAGGAACAGCACACTTGTCCCTCCGCGTTGACATAATACCGCTCTTTCTCCCTCGCCTGCACTCTCGCAGGGACAAGGTGGAGCTAAGGTGGAGCTCTCGAAGTAAACTTACTGGTGGGCGGTAACATTCGCGGTGAAATGCGCATGCTGCCATCATAAGCGCAGGGAATTCAACATGGCATGTTTTATTGCCTATACTTACACTAAGGGGGACCACGAAAAAAGGACTGGGTATTCTTTTTCCACACTTTTTCAACTGGTAGGGCCTCCAGAATCCCAAATATAAGTATTAAAATGGTTAAAAAGTTAACTTTGCATAATATGTCCCCTTTAAGGCTCACTCAAATCTACACGTTCTTCAGTTTTTTTCTCCTGCAGAGTCCATTGTCAAAATCAGTTATTTTAGGTTTTCAAACCATGAAGTTGCAAAATAACATTTGAATGTCCTTGTTGGAGGCAGCAGTAGATCTACAGCTCCTGTGTGCTGTTATGTAAAATCATTTTCTCTAAGGACTTCAGTGCAGATAAGTGAGCACTTTCTATTTAAAAGAGACATCAGACGAGTCCATGCAACAGCACCAATATGCAAACATTCTTAAAATATTGTAGATGGAGCTTTTAATCAAGCAGGTCTTGATTTATGTGCTAAAATATTTGCCCTTGTATCCCAGCTGGTAGCTATGTTTTTACTGTGGCTGCCAAGTGCACAGCACTTGCTGACGATGTATTGATGCTTCAGTAAGGCAACCAAAAAAGGGAAAGAATTATCACTTAAAAAAGTCAAGTTTACCTTGTCTGAGCCGCTGGTTCTTAAAATGCTCCTCCAGTTTTCCTTTCAAGATGCCACTCAGCTCATCAAAATGCTCTTTGTTCAGACACCCGTCACCCATCAACTCGACACACTAAAGAAAATAATACACACAAGCCCGCACCCCAACAGTCAGATCACAAGACAGTGACAGAAATGTTATTTTAGTCGCACAACAAAGTACTCCATAGTTACCTTGGCGAACGAGTGCATGATTTCTGACAGGACGTCAGAGTCCGGCTCGGTGCCGATGGCCTTGATGAGAGCGTCGCACATGAAGTGCCACATCTGTGTGAGATACTCTGGCCCTCGGACACGGGCGCACTCCAGCAGCAGGGGCATGGACTCGGCTGCCGCCACCCGCACACGTGACACAGTTATGGAAACATCAGAAATATGCCTCATATTTTAAAACCCAAACATGTCGTTTATCCAGCATTAAAAAGGCCCAGAAGACGAATCAAGGAAAGGATATCATCGTGGAAGTAGAACTTGAGGAGAGGCACCATCAGATTCACCACCTGCACCGTGTACTCCACAAAACCCTCCTTCAACTCTTTGGCATAACACACCTGGAAAAAAGGAACATTTTAGCGACTGAACTGTTCTCCCATATCCAACTCATTCATGCATCCCTCGGACTCACCAGCATCTGGCAGGCAGTGGCTTTCTCCTCCAGACCAGCCGTCTTGATGCCAAAACTCTGCTGATCTCCCAGGTTGACAAACTCCCAGCCCTCATCTTCTGATATGTTCTCCATGTCCTGGGCTACAAGACAGTACAAGACATCATTTTAAATTAGGAACTACAAAAGTCTTTTACTGCTTTTGTTTCTTTGGTATTGCCTTTGACAGACATGGATGACATTAGAATTTGGATATTGTCATATCAGGATAAGGTATCTGTTAAGGCTGCAAGACACAAGAAATCTTAGTATATAACAATTTATTAATTCAACAGTGTATCAGCTGATGTGCAAAGCTCAGGTATCTGGACTGAAAAAGTCAGATCTATAATCACAGATCCGAGTCTTCCCAAAAAAGTCGCTTCATACTTGCATTAAAAAAAGAAAGAAAAGAAATGCCAAAACTGCCTTAATGGCAAAGTGACAATTCTTCCCAGTATTGAAAACTGATTTGTAGAAAAAACATCTCTTTTGAATTTACCACATAAAATAGAGCAAGTTTTGATCATCTCTGGATGTCCACATCTGGGTGTTTTCCCATCATTTCCAGATAACTGGCTCATCCAATCTTCCAATCTCAGTCGCATTCAGACAAACTCATCCAAGGCTAGGTGATATGACCTATAAATAATATCTTCATATTTATGAAGAGATATATTTGATGCTTTTAATCTATAAATAATATTCAGTGTGTTTCTAATTTATTCAATATAATAAATTATTTTCAATGCAACAGCCTTCAAAACCATGAAGTCATCACAGATACCTTTCCACGATATGACGATACCCATAATTTAACACCATATCTCAGGATATAGACAGAACGTTGATATATTTTAACTACTTTGGTGTTGAGCTTACTGTCGAGGAGAGCCACTTCCGGCTTGATGGAGGCCGTCTTCATCAGAGGGCCCATCACCACGGGCAGATACTGCTGAAACTCCTTCCCCAGGATCTTACACATTCTGGCCCAGGCTGAGATCATGTACGAGATCTAGACCACATACACACGCATGTGACACATTAGCTATGGAGAAACAAAATGTATGGGAAGAACGGGATTGGCTCGAAGGACATTGCTACCTGAGGGTCGTCATCCTCCAGGTCATTAAAGTCTGTCTGAGTCTTGAGGAGCAGCTGCATGACGGCAGAGGCATCTGGCATGAACTAGTGACAGAAGAGAACGCACACAGTTCAGACGTGAAAGCAGCTCAAGCATTAACATGCACAGAAAATGCAGTTTAAAATCTCTGGACAGTTTGATCACAACACCTTCTCTTTGCCGACAGCCAGACCAATCAGGCTGATGCACTCGATGGTCTTGCCGCGGAGCAGCCGCAGCTCCTTCTGCACCGCGTTTTCCACTATGTGTCGGAGCGACGGCATGAACAGGTCATAGTATGGCACAAATTTCTCCTCGGCCGTGTCAGCCACCGACGCGATGGACGTCACCACCTGCTCCAGAACCAGTTTGGTGCCTCTCTGGATCAACTGGCAAGAAAGAGAGGCGCATGAGAAGCCACGTGAAGAAAATGCTGGACCAGTTTTTGCTCTCTTAGCCTTTTTGTACCTCTTGCAGCTTGGCAACCATAATGACATGAAGGTGCTGAACCAAACTGTCCAGATATGGGATGAGCAGGGATTTGGGACAGTCCTCTGTGAAGTTGATTAGGGCGGCGGCAGCGTGAGCCTGCACTCGAGGGTTACTCTGGTCTTCCATGGTATGAAGCAGAGCTGAGATCACCTAGAAGGAAGCACATACATGGTCAGACACTTTGCCAACACTTGCCTGGTCAGCTATGAATCACACCACACTTTAAGAGAGTCCATGATCTCAGAAACTTCTGAGATCCAAATACAAATTGAATGAATCCCCAAACTCAACACATCATTTGTACCTTATCGTGGAATTTCTTTTGAAAGGTCGGGGCAAAGTCTGTAGCCATCTGTCCAATAGCATTGCAGGCAGCATAACGGACCCTTGGATGCTGAGGAGAATAAAACGAGTAATCATTCAACACTTAAAACCTGCCATGTACACAATGTTTGTTAACAACATCAGGGACAAAAAACAGAAACCCCAGCCCATTTCTTACAGGATCGGAGCAGAAGAGGAGGACAAAGCTGACGATCTCTTGCAGGATGGCTTCCATCTGCTGGTGGCAGCCTTCACCGATGGCAGACAACGCCATCAACCCGGCATGACGGTACTTCCAGTCAGCTAACAACAAACACACATGGTTAAACTCGTGTTCAAAAGAACAGATGGGCATCCATCCATCTCCTACCACATTATCCTCCACATGAGGATCACAGGGAGACCTGGTGTCGATCCCAGCTGACATTCAGTTATATTATTCCTCAAATATTCTAAACCCCGAACACAAAAGATAGTTGAACTACAGGGAGCGGCTAACGACACATCAAGTCCACTAACTGCTGCTGCCACCTTGTGGCAACAGACATGCAACAAATGTTTTGAGTAGAAAGATGTTTTTCTGAATGAAATCATTGATAAAACATTTTGTATCTTTAACATAGTAGAAATTGTCACAGTAACTGTTCAACATTTTGTAATCAAGCGAACAATGGAATGCTCAGGTCCATACTTAGTTCACAGTTAACACATTAACTTAATGCAAACACTTTAATGCAGCCATTTCAATGGATTCCATTTGTTAATGAGTCACTTTTACTTACGGTTCTGTAGCATCTGCATGATGTGCTGTTTGATCATGGGCAAAATGATCTTTCCCCCCAGACCACAGGCAATTCTGTCCAGAGCGCTCTCCCCAGCTACAGCGTTACTGGTGTGGGAAGAAACGTCATCATCACAATCACACACACAGTAAAGGAGTGCAAACATTCAACTCCTTCAATGGGCAAAATATCAAAAAGATCCAAATTTTTGCCCATTGTGTTCCAATATACAAGATATTGTTTCTCTGGGCTGATGGAAAGCTTTCTTTTGAGATGTTTATGCTCTCAAAAGAACAGTGACAATACAGTGTAAATACACTCAAAAAACAAACAACATCTACTGTTTATGATCTGTACTACATGCTTAAAATACAGTTATTACATTTCAGATAATATCTGGTTATTTTTTGGCTTTTTAAATGAAGGATATTTGCCTAGAAATGTGGTCAAATTTTATTACAAATATATAGGCTTAATTTATAAGTGGATTTCACAAATACACACACAATATAATAAATATGATCAACGCAAAAGCCTTTAAAACCAGGAAAGTTCATCATAGATACCTTATCACGACATGAAAATCTAAATCTAAGACCATATCTTGTCTAATGTCAGATATATTGATGCATTTCCCAGCCGTCGCTAGTACGGATGATGTGGGTCTCACTGATAATAAACCAGGACTTTACCTGTCAAAGTCATCGTCCTCCAGCTCATCAGCCATGGCCCACTCGTCGTCATCTTCCAGATCCACCATCATAGCCAACATCTGGGGCACTGAGAACACAACAAAATGTCTGAACCGCTCCAAACATCTTTCAGTGGCTTAAAATTAACAGACAGCAAAAATCCTCACCACACTGAGCCACGATGGCAGTGTGTTTCCTCAGCATGGCCGCTGCCGTCTCTGATAAGGTGACGATAACTTCCAATGCCAGCTGCCTCTGCATGTTGCTCAGGTTGTTGTCAGCACACAGCTGAGGAGGACACATGAGCAGATGTTAAAAAAACTTGATAAAAATGACAGGACACGTCGTGCCATCACGTTCTTCCCAACCCACCTTCAGGCAGAGCTGCAGAGTGGCCTCCAGGTTGGGCCTCAGGTATTTGGGCGCTGTGTCTGCGATTTCCACCAAAGACTTGAGCACAGAGTCGTCTCCTTGGTAGCAGGACTCGTTCACCGACTGATCGGTAACACAAGATACGGTTAGTGTTGCAACTTTATCAATAGCAAGATAATGTTCAATTTGAAATGCTGCTATAAACCGAGGGTTTGAATTCTATATCTGTCATCATGAGACACTTTCAGAAATTGTTGTCATGTAGCTTGATGAGCGGTTGTGAAATGACTTGAAAAATTGGATTAAATAAATCCTGTAATCTAGATTAACACCTCACAGCCTTGTGTTAGATTATATTGTATTAATAACTAACTGCAGAAAGGAACGGCTAACATTTACAGGAACAGAGCCCTTCCCTCTGTGTGTAATTGCAATGTGTTTGCAATCGGGTAGCAACAAATGATTTTTTTTTTAAATAATTGATTATGCTGATTAATCAATTGGTAATTAAAATGCTACCAGTTCTTCCCAAACCTCAACAATTTTTTTCACATGTCCAAATTGATCAGTTTTAATGAAAGTGAAAATATTAAAAAAAAAAATCTGATTTTTTTGTATTATTTAAAAAAATAAACTGAATTTTAAAATAGTGGGCGATTAATTTAGTAATCTAACAAACTTCAGTTTTCATTGTGTGCTATAGAGCTGAAACAATTACTTGATTAATTGATTATCAAAATAGTTGACAATTAATTTAGTAATCAGTTTGACACTTTATCATGATTAAAAACAAGATTTCTGATCGTTTCCAGTTTCTTAAATGTGAATATTTTCTTAATTTCTTTGCTCCAGATAAAGAAATCATTAAAAACTGAATCATTTTGGTTTGTGGACAAAACAAGACATTTGAAAACTCATTAACATTTAGACATTTTATGGACCAAACAATTACTCGAAAATAGAGAAAACAATCGACAGGTTAATAGACTATGTAAATAACAGTTGCAGCTCTAGAATGCTACTCAGGCTGCAGGTAGGCACTGTAGTCTCATGTTAAAGTTCTGGCTTCCATTTTCAGACACATTTTCCTTATTTACTTTCCATAAAATGGATTTATGTCATAAACTAACTCAATATGGCCGTCGCATCTAACACTGACCCTTGCTGCATGGCATTAATGTATATAGACTGTTATAAAGACACTTTTCATAAAATTAATTGTAAAATTTAACTCCCGTATTGAGGAGAATCTTTGTATTATCGCTTGAGATTCTAAAATAAATGTAATAAAGGACTATTTTTTTCCACTTTAAGATTTTTAGTTGAATATGGAAAGAATGAATGATACGAGCATCTTCACAGACGACACAGTGACAGTCCTGGCATCTCACCTGCAGGATTCCTGGCAGCAGGTCAGAGAACTGCTTCAGTAGAGCAGAGTTGCTTTCGTTGGACAAGATGAAGGATGCCGTCGCGCGAGCTGCCAGGGTACGAATCTGCAGAATGATTTTTGTAGAAATCAGACGGGTGGACAATATCACAATCTGAAAACTGTCTGATCTGCAACTGTCGTAGCCCTTACATGTGGGTTTGCCTGGTCCTGCATGCACTGAACAAGCATGCGTTTAATAACCTCCATATAATGCTGTTGCTGGTTGCCAAAGATTCCTGGAAAATTCCTTCAAAAAAAAAAAAAAAGAAAAAAAAAAGGAAAGACAAAAACATTTAATATACCCACAAACTTTTGCTTGTATGTTGAAGTCGTAGGGGTGTCATGGTCACGATTTGATCTTTTTTATTTCTGAAGACGCAAGACTTGTCTGTGTTAATGGAGTTGTTTTTGTAGTTATGTCTATGTCCTTATGATGCATGCAAAGATGTACAGTGCTATGCTACACATGTATAACATAGCTTACACATTGCAGTTTTCTTGTGTACAACGCAAATGTTGACAAAACTCACAGGGAACACAATATTTCCACACCGGTGATTTCAGAGAGGCGGGAGGGGGCTCAAGTTCGGTCAACGTGTTGCCCAAAACAGCAGTTACGATGGTTACTATTACTGTAGCAGCATTGGGTTAGCGGGAAGAGGTAAGCGGTTGTTGTGCTACAATTGCTACAACTACAACACTGTTTGTTTTCATCTCTAGCAAGCCTGCAGGACGTCACACTGGGGGCGTGGTTAAATCATCGAATCCATCTTTGCTTTCGAAGGTGGAGATTGTGATGTTGTATCGAGCGACATACAATTGAGATCATGACACTCCTAGGAAGTAGTAAAACTTTATCTGTGGCTGACCAGAATATATGGAGCGCAGCCTCTCGCAGACCAACGTTGTCTGAATTGACAGAGTCAAACAGAAATTTGAGCACCTCTGGCCACTGGTTAGTCCCATCATCATCTAGATTAAAGACACCAAAATCAAATTATTGCAGATTGATTAATCAGACAAATTATAAATTAGGGTCATGTAAAAATTTCTGCTTGTAAAAAACCTGTGTGTAATTACCAATGAGGTTACGGGAGAGCTCAGCTGCAATGTCGCAGATTTTCTTGCGGATGTTTACCGCGGTCTCCAGTTGGATGCAGCTCAGCAGCTCCGTCTTGATGGCCGTCTGCATCTCCAGGGTCAGACCCGGGAAGACCTCCTCAAAAGACGACGACAACAGACGCCGCAACAGCACTGCTGCCATCTGTTTGACCTGAATCGGTGAAATATTTGATTAATCGCCATGATCCCACCGTGAACCCCTACTTAAACTTAAAACCATGTCAAATCTCAAAGTGTACAGACAGATCTATATAGTTTGCAGCTGCTGAGCATAAGGAGGTGAAGTCAAGACCTGCAGCATCTTAAAGAGGCTGAATCAACTCTCTTATGGCCAACCACCTATCTGTCTGCTCCCATTTCAAGACTCTAAAAATATCAGCCTCAAGGAAAAGGAACGAGGGAGCATAAGCAGCTGCTGGACTTGGGGTAAACACAATGGCACAAATGCCAGAACCGCGACTCATGTGTCTTCATGTCAGGCTGTGGTGCCGGCCTGCATGTGACTACAGACTAGTCTTTTCAAAGTGAGCAGGTTGCAGAAATGCAGGCAGGAGGTGATACTGCATGTACTTGATATTCCTGTACATGTCTGACATGAAACATTCTTAGTTCCTGCTGTAATAAAAGACCATGGATAATGCATAATGGTTAATGGGTCCCATATACGTTTGTCCTCAAAACACAATTTTAAGCTGAAGCATGGAAAAGCATTTTATACAAACCTCCTCTGCAGCAGATGCATCTCTGACAGCCTGCAGCAAGAATGTGATCTTGTTAGCGCCCGGGATAGTGTCATAGGTCTCCTACAAAGACAATTGTGGACAGTGTTGAGGACAAGATGCAACTGTAGCTGGAACATGTGAGCATCACAGATGTACAGCTGTCACCGTTAAAAATCAGCTCACGAACGGTGAGTGTGTCCTTTCCCTTATTATTGCAGTCACAAGAAATTGCATTTTGCCTGTAATTCCATGCCATGGCGCAGTATAAGCCAAAACAGATGCTGCAGTTGGGCTGTCCCCAAGTATCCATTTAAAATTTAACTGCATTTTAATTCGTTTTTACTGTGAAATAGTCTTAAAATGCTTGACATTATCCCATTGGCCATGAACTGTACTCATTGGTAAAAGCATAATGTATATTTGAAGCCATATAACAATGACAGACTTGTTAATGGGTATGCTTGATTTTCATGTCCGATACGATATCACAATGTCAAGAATTTTTCACATCTTTTAAATTAATTGAGTTTATGAAGTACTAACCTAGCCGTAACTGCAATTATAATAACAAAATGCCTTAATGTAGCAATCAGTCTACTCTGAAAGGCAAAGTTAGGAAGTTAAAAACGTTGTTATTGTATTTACTTTCATTTATATTTTCTATGATTTTCTTTTTCTGATATCAGACAAGTGATTTTGACCAGTATTACACCTATACTGATATTTAGCATTGTATCGGCTCATTCCCAATAGATGTTCATGTATAATCAGTAAACAATAAGCAAAAATGTGGGAATCAAAAACAACTAAATGAAAATCAAATCCCTGATACTTAACTATACTACTCATTCACAACATAGCCCACAGCGAAACCTAGGCCAGAGATTTACATTTAAAAAGACACTATTCTGATGCACATTGGGTGCTGATGTAGACAGAGTCTGTGGGGATAATGTGGATTACTGGGTGTATGCTCAGAAGAATAACAGGCACATCGGACAACATGCAAGCTGTTTAAATGGTTAAATGGCAAACAAATATGCCATTGAGAAACTGAACCTGGTGAATGTATATTTTTATATAAATTTTTGGAACAAAACAAACATTTACTGGGTGTTCAGGTACATTTTTGCATAACCAAGAGCTAGGACAGGGAGATCAGTGATAGTTTGATGGGACAGATCTTATTACTAAACAAAACCATTCATCTGAAACTACATTTCATGATCATATGAACTGATTGACCACAACAAACAGCGGTAACAGCGATAAATGAATGTTTAGAGATTTGTATAACATTTACTATGACAAAAGTTGAATAAACCACTACATCCCTATCTGAACACCGACAAATGTTAATACCAGTGGATTAATTCCTACCCTGTGTGTAAGAAAATGGGCAGAGTTTCTACACACGATGAATTCCAATGAGATTAGCTGCGCGACAGAAAGTCTGTGTTTGGTACAAGGGAAACGCTGACTGGCGATGAAAGAAGGTGTGGGGGCTTCGTGTGATAAGATTCATCCAAGTCTGCGGATAATAAGGGGAGTGGTAACAAAAGCAGGCTTTACGGAGACGAGATGCTAACTATGGTGGGGTATAACAAGAAAAGACATTGTTTTATTTAGCCAAAATACTTTCACGGTCTTTGCCCAAGTGGCATAACTGCTAACACTTGTTAGCGGTTACACAGCTGCCCATTGCTGTGTAACCGCTCACCACTGAAAACAAAGTAGCATTAATTGTTATACGCAGTAAAACTCTTAGTAACCCGCACAACGCTAGCCCATCGGCTAATAAAAGTGGCAACACTTAGCATACTGCTACTTCCTGTACTCCACTAGCTAGAATACTAGCTTCACTGTCAGCTGGAGAAATGGGAGAGTGGTGCCAACAACTTCGCTTTCAATCACGCTCGTTTACCTTCACACAGACATACACAAACACATATTGGCAGAACTAGGCTATTATCAGTTAGGTATACAAAGTATCCTCATAACTACGCAACATGGTGGTGGTAGTTAGCGTTAGCCGACTAGTACTCGATGTCAGCCTCACACTGCACGTGGACTCCCTGAGCCTGACGTGAATGCTTACTGCGCTGCGCGCGCGGCCGGGTTGGCTTGCTAACCAGCGGTTAGCTTTCGCTAATCAGACTGTATCGTTTCCGACAGTGACCGAGTCCGTCAGCCAGGAAAACAGCAGCGCTTCGTTTTCTTACCTCTGCTTGTTTCCTGATGGTGTTGTCAGGACTCATCAGGTTACCCAGCAAGAGGTAGAACTGCTGCTGCTCCGCCATTGCAGTGAGATCCGAAAAAGACCAGGCGGGTGAAGAAGCGGCGAGACTAGACCGGCTGACCCTGCTTCGGTCACACAATGATGCTGTCAGCCCATTGGTTTGCTTTATTGACTTTACTCACTATTCATTGGACCAAGAGTCTGTAGCAAACGCACAACATTGGCTCACGCGGATTCCCAGCGGCTATTGGATGAAGTCAACACAAGAAAGTGAATGCGTTGTTGCATTGTAACTAACAGTGAATCACCAAAGCGCGGGAATTGAAGGAAGTTTACAAAATGTATGGGAGGAAAAAGTAACTAAGTATATTTACTCAATGACAGACGCACCTTTCCCCCAATATTTAATCAAAAGAAAAAAGTAATTATAGTATAGACATAGTAATCTATTTTTCATAGTAGTCAGAGTTAACTGCAGAGTAAACATTAATACTCAAATAGTTTTTGAGTATTAATTTCTATTTCTATATTATGCTACATTTCTTTAAAGGTGGATTTGTTATTATTATTATCAGTAGTAGTATTATAATCATTATTATTGTTATTATTGTTATCATTATCATTATCTTCTTGAATCTATCCTTTACTTCACTCTTTCTCTTCCAAGTGTTGGATGCTAACCCTTCAGTTAGGGTTAGGGTTAGCATCCAACATGTTGGCCTAACTTGGCAGCCTCCTGAGAGCTGACCCAGCTCTATATATAAATATAAAAGGCTCATTCTGGGGAAAACAACAACTCATACAATCAGTTGATTGTTCACTTATACATACTGTATTTTCAAAACTATAATTATTTTATCTTTAATTTCTGTCAAATTAAAATAATTTCACCTACAGTTTACACACTGGACCTTTAAACCTCAGAAAAAACTGAGGTCATTATACTCGGCCCTAAACACCTCAGAGAAAAACTTTCCGATCACATCACCATGGCTTCCAGTTCCACTGTGAGGAACCTTGGAGTTACTTTTGACCAGGAAATGTCTTTTGATTCACACATAAAACTAATTTCCAGAACAGCCTTCTTCCACCTGCAGAACACCTTGAAAATTAGAAACATTCTGTCTTTACAGGATGCTGAAAAACTAGTTCATGCTTTTGTTACATCTAGAATAGATTGACAGGAACTAGAAAGAGAGACCATGTAACTCCAGTGTTAGCTTCTCCACACTGGCTCCCTGTAAAGTTATAATTTTTGAAGTTTTGAAAGACCTCGTCTTACCCTATCACCATAATAGACCACTTAGGTCACAAAATACAGGTTTACTTGTGGTTCCCAGAGTCTGTAAGAGTAGAATGGGAGGCAGAGCCTTTAGTTACCAGGCTCCTCTCCTGTGGAACCAGCATCCAATGACAGTTCGGGAGGCGGAGCCTCTCTCTGTATTTAAAGTTAGACTTAAAACTTTCCTTTTTGATAAAGCTTATAGTTAGAGCTGGTTCAGGGAAACCTGGACCATCTCTTAGTTATGCTGCTATAGACCTAAACTGCTGGGGGATTTTCCTGTGGTGCACGCACATTCACTCTCTCACACGCAGGATATGATTATGATATATGATTTTTTATATGTCATTAACCTTGTCTCTTTCTCTCCCGAGTTTGTGTCTTTCCTTCCTTCCCTCTCTCTCTCTCTGTATTCTCATCATGCAGGTTGCAGGATCAAGATCCAGTTTCCGAGGCTATGCTTATCATCACCATTATTATTCTGCTATAATTAAAAAGTCAATATCATTAACTGTATAAACTTGTAACCTGATACAGTTGTTGTGTATCTGCTGCTGGTCTCCCTCTCTCTCTTCTGTCTCTACCTCATCTTCCTCTCGTCCTTTCTCTCCCCCCTTTCTGTCCCCCACCTCTCCTCTGTCCCCCATTTTTCCTTTCACCCCAATCGGTCGAGGCAGATGACTGCACACCTCTGAGCCTGGTTCTGTCAGAGATTTCTACCTGTTAAGAGGGAGTTTTTTCTCTCCACTGATGCCTAGTGTTTGCTCATTGTGTGAACTGTTGGGGTTCTCTGCTCTCCTTTATGTTATCTATGTACAGTGCCTTGAGATAATGTATGTTATGATTTGAATGAATGAATGAATTGAATTAAACATGGCATACCTTTTATCTGCAATTCAGTATTTTGTTATACTGGACAAATTAATGTGGCTTGTCCATTCGCTAAATATCTATTAATGACTTGTATTTTTATATATTTACATTATTGTTTTATCCAGAAATCAAAGTTTTATTACATTTTATACCACCCTTTTGGGGCTCCATAATGTAGAAATATAATATACAGTTACAAAAATGGCAGTTTTTTGTTTTTCACATATACAATGCATACTATTTAATCATACTGGGAATTATTTGAGTCAATGGTAGACATGAGTGTCAATATTATTGCATTTCATTGTTTCAACACTTTAAATGATGCTCATTTGGAATGAAAACTGAAAAAAATGCATCTTTGGAAACAATAGGAACATGTCAGAAATGGTAAATAAAGGCCAGATATTCAATATGTTTATATATAATTCATGCCAGAGAGTGCAAACCTCCTCCAGTTTCCCACAATATTAATACAGTGTCTCCACCAGCCTTGTAACCAAACCTTTGCCCTTGGTATTACATTTGATTTAAGGGTCTTAACCATGGTGGGATATGGAGCATAGTTCCCCACTAGATGGCAGCCAAGCTTTATTTATTGATTGCTGTAATCTTTCTAACCATCTATCCATCATTTTTCTATGGCTGTCCTCCACATGAGGGTCTCACTGGTCACACCCTGGACAGGTCGTCAGTCTATTGAAGGGCCAACATACAGAGATGCAATGTATATTCCCAATGCATAAGCAAACTAAGTGACAAAAGTGGAAAAAACTTTTTGTAACATGTTTTAAAAATCAAGATATCTTTAGATAGCTAAACAATGTTTATCCTTTTTATTGTGTAGCTGAAAATTGCACATTTAGTTAGTTTACCACACTTAATGCTTCACTCTGAATATGAAAATGCAAATTAAAACTAGGTCACCTTTGTGATTTTACTGCGATCCAAGGTGTGTTTTTTTGTTGTTTTTTTTAAAAAACCCAAAATAAACAATAACAAAACACTGGCTTGGAGTGAATAATACAACTATAATTAATGCAATTATGTCAATAATAGTCAAGTACAGGTGACTCTAATTTGGTGGGAGAGGGCCCCCAAATAAAATTCATGTTAGGGCCCCATAAAGGTTTGGGCACTGTATTTTCTGAAAGAAAATCATATCTATATGTAGCGCCGTTTGTAAAGTTGGTTATACTGAATGTAACAGCAATATGTCACATTATCTCCAAACAATGACAAAATAAATGATAGGTTTATTTAATCTTTAACCAGATTTATGGCAATATTTGCAAATTTATATATATATGTACATATATATATATGTACATATATATATATATATATATATATATATACATAAAAGCATTACCTCAATGAAAATTATATGTTATTAGATTAGTCAAATAATACAAAAATTAGAAATATAAGATGCACATTCTTGACATTCACATTCATCACAGAACAATGTTGCATGACATATCTATTCCTTGAACCTACAAAGACAAAAAGGTACACAGGGGAGTGTACAGGAATCAACATTTATTATTATCATCTTCCAATCATTTCCAAATAAGGAGCCCATATCTTCAAGAAGCTACCTAGCTAGTACAGGCTTTGGTCATCTCCCGCTTTGACTATTGCAATGCCCTGCTTGTTAGTGCTGTGAAACCATCACAGACGGGCCAGAACATGGCGGCTTGCCGGGTCTTCAATCAGCCTAAAAGGGCACATATCACCCCTCTGTTCATTGAGCACCACTGGCTACCCTTAGCTGCCCACATCAAATTCAAATCACTGATGCTAGCCTACAAAGTGCTTCATGGGGCTGCTCCCACTTACTTAAATGCTCTCCTAAAGGCTTATGTTACCTACGACTACTCCGTTCATCAAAGGATTGTCGTCTGGCGCTGCCAACACTCCTCACAAAACAATCTTTGGATGTCTTGTGAATGTCACTTTTCCAATCCAGTCTAGGATTGCCCAGGACTGCAGGAAGGCAACTGAATGGTTGCAGAAAACAGGCAGCTGTTTCCAGAGGTAGAGTTGCCTGATGATGTCCAAATGGGAGAGGAGAAACTGGCAAAGTCTGCTGCTAGATACTCCAAACTTTGGGAGGATTGTGAGCTGGATGACATGGAAAAAGAGAACATTCTGGAGCCTTTTACATTCCAATTCACAAATATTAACGATATGTGGATGTTCTGTGAGGAGATGACTGACAAGGAAGGGTATCTAGACCACTCATTACAATATGGTGATATCTGTTGTATTGTATTATCATGTTGTATGTTGTTTTTTTATGACTGCAGCCTAGGTGAAGGGCCCAAGACAAATTTCCTACTGGTGGGACTATAAAGTTGGTGTGTATAATAAAAGGAGTGTCAAAATTGTAATTTTGTGTGATTTTGTAATGAAGCATTTACTTATTGTAGTTGTAGTATCATTTTGACACAGGTAAAGTATAGCTTTTTAAGATAAATACAGTTTTAACTATTCCTGCCCTCCACATATGCTGACATTGCCATTGCCATTTAAATAGTTAAAATTTGTATTGGCTTATACTGTAAGTCTTCTAAAGAATAGCATATTGTATATGTAAAACTTAAATGGAAACATAGCACACCATTAAATATTGTATTTAATATGATGATTGTTGTACATTACATACTGAGGCTGTGACATAAAGTAGAGGCTAATCTTCACAAAAATCTTCACATAATACTGCAACATGTGTGCTGAGATTTATTCTCTTCTTTTCAAGAGATTGTCAGGTACAGAAAGTAGACACAGCTTCACAGAAATACATTTTCCATATCAAATTCAGGCAAATGTATTTATTGTGTTTTATTTTTTATTTTTATCTATGAACTGATATCTCCTACTTTGTGCCATATTTTGACAGTGTAATGCACGATGAAAAGATACATAATAACCTTTATTATTATTACTATTATGAATTGTTTTTTTTCCATTTATAATATCGTTCACATGTAAATAAATCCACGACAGAAGCTTCCATCGTGACCTTTCAGACTTCAGTTCCTGAGCTGAGGTTACGGCTTGACAGCGCCTCTGCTGGTCAAAGATCACAATTGGCACCATGATCCGCGGGCTGACTGCATCAGTCTGGACCTCTCATCTGAGAGCTTCCGTGAATCTGCTCCAGCTCCGTCTCTGAAACCGGCGTGTAATGGATCCGCGATCGGTCAGAAGTGAAAGGTAAGCTACACATCTAGCTGCATTAGTATTTTAAAGGTCAGCTATAAAAGGCAGTGCGCCATTTTTTATATCGTGTTTTGTTCCATTTGTTCCATTTGGGCGAAAACCGAACCGAACTCCGTCCAGTAATTTGTTAAAGAATAAAGTTTTGTTGTTTGTTGAATAAAACACATTAATGAAACCTGTTCAGTGTGTTCTCGACAATACGGCGATATTTATAGATCTATTTGAGGAAGATTTAATGCAATAAACTAACATAACGAACTTTTGATGTGTATTGATGTGGATGCAGTGTAACAGTCTCCTGCAGTGTGTGTGGAGAGGAGTTCTTGTTCTGGTATCTTATTAGGTTTAGCAACTAAACCTTTATTATATCTATGCATACAACCTCACTCTTTGTTTTTATTGCCTTATTGAAACATTATCAACAAACAGAAACAACTGAATTACGGGTATACTGAAGATACTGTATGTTTATTAAGGAAATATTTAAGTTTTCCTTTTATATTGTGTTGTCTAATGCACCAAGGCAAATTCCTAGTACTTTAATTACTTACTCAACAATAAAGCTGTTTCTCATTTAGAAACAGTATATGTCTGCTGCAAGTTTTAAATGAAACTCCCCAAATCTTAAAACTGTTACTGCTATTTTTTCCCCAAACAAAATAATTAGAAAAAAGTAAGAATTCCCAACTTGTTCCCCAGAATTATGACTTTTCCCCCACACAATTACTTACATTTTTCTCAGAATTCTGATGAAAAAAGTTAGAATTCTGTCTGTAATCAGCCTGATCCTGTTCCAGACTGATAATAGTGGAACTATCTGTAGTGTTTGTTGTTATTTAACAGTCAGAGATGATATTTCAGTTATTTAATTTTTCTAAATGTCAGATTAAAACAATTTCTTAGTCTTCCCATATATGGACTTACTGCTGCTAATATATAACCCTTAAATGTAAGGGGCATTAAATCATTAAATTGGACACCCTAACTTGTTACCCACAGACCTCCACAGTCACATATGAGTTGTTGAATGTTGAAGTGGAAAAGGAGAGGAACATGGATGAGGAGGGAAAGAGCAAGTTTAGTGCTAAGGGAGCTGACGGACAGGCAGTGTGTGCACAGCATTTATTTATTCATTTATTTAGTGGGAAGTTGTTAGCTTTATATTTTTCCTGGAAAACCTGGTCAAAAGCCACAGTTGTAATATATTCCCTGGAATCTTTCTAACCAGCAACCTTTACATCAGCAGCATTGACTATATATTGGTTCAAGAAATAGCTCCTACAACCACAATCTCTATTTTCTACATTTCTATTTAAGTCAATAAGCAAGATGTGGAAAGTAAATAAGATAAGTATGGAGCTGTCATAGGCTGCACCTTACTGCCCTACTAGAAATAAACCAAATATTCTTACATGTATTTATTCTTTTTCTTCTTAAAAATAGCTTATAGGTCTAGTCACTTTTAGTCTGTATTGTGCCTTAAAACTAGAAAAAAACTGGCCAAAATTCAAGAAGACATGTCTCATGTAAGAAATGTTTACTTGCTTACTTATCAGTTTTCTTTAATGGATTAAGCTGACTTTAAGAACG
This sequence comes from Solea senegalensis, assembly GCF_019176455.1. Taxonomy (NCBI): domain Eukaryota; kingdom Metazoa; phylum Chordata; class Actinopteri; order Pleuronectiformes; family Soleidae; genus Solea; species Solea senegalensis. The sequence goes on from NC_058022.1 coordinate 21,852,741, forward strand.
TATTCACTGCAAAAACAGCCCAATTAAATAAGCCAAATAATTTTACAATTTCTTTAATTTTCTTGTTTTAAGAATGGGGTAGGGGTAATTTTGCTTGTCCAGAATACTTGACAGACTGATTTTAGAGACTGTTATGTTCCATAAAACAAGGAAAAGGAATGGATGATAATACTTATCACACACAAATAAATATTTAAAATGAGTATTTCTTTATTTGATTAGGCTGTCTTTAGGAATGTATAGAATATTTTTATTTGCACACAGACCAAATGGTGATGTTGAATTTTACTAATTTTACTTGTATTTAATGCAAAAAGTAAGCTGTAATATCCTATGAAGGCAAAGTTAGATTTATTTTTATTAAAAATAGATTATTTTGCAAGTGAAAAACTTGGTTGCCAATATTATTTTTCTTTCTAGGCAAAAAAAATAAGAACAATTCCCAAAAAATAGGCTTCTTTCACTTTCTTAAAAATCTGTTTTTGCAGTGTATGCCTCATCATTAGCACATTTGTCATACATTGAATTCACATACTTCCAATATATTCTAAAGCATTTAGAATACATGCTTTTACTTTTTAGTGTTTTCACAAGATGTATGAGTCCACTTTGTATTGCTGCAGTAGAAAGGTAAACCTCAGTGGCTGCGAGGTTTTAAAAAATCAACACAGCCCAGGCTTGTTTAGAGCAGAGCGAGCTGAATGTTTGGAGTATTAAAAGTCAATATTTCTTCATGACACAGAGCAGTTTCACAGTGGAAGCACTATGCGCTGGACAAGGCATTCATTGAGGGCCATGACATGAGGCTGTGGATGGGGGTCGGGTGCTGGTTTTGGGGTTAAGCGATGTTGGGTAACCACTGTATCCCTCTTTTTGCAGCTGGTCGTGGTTAAAGGTAAATCATCAGAGATTAGTCATGAACAAATACGGAACATAGAAGTAAAATGACAAGGCCTTTATTCTCAGCCTCAATATAATTAAAAAATATTTTTATTTGTCCCCAGTGTGCAATTCAAGAAACAACACCTCTAACAATATGCATCTATGCTATGAAAGTTGTGAAGGAAGTGTAATCCTTGCAGGCTAAACAAATGTCCACTAGATTTCTTACTTACAGCCTATATGTGTATAAACTGTATGATTTTTATCACCACACTCTATCTTGGGAAAAATAATCTGCATATCATTAATAGTGTAGATAAACAAATGTTGCAGCTATGATGAATAACTTTCTATTCTGGTAATTAAAGAAAAACACTTTAGAAAGAAAAACAAGAACAGTCAATAACATGTAGAAGTATTTAACATTTGCAAAATTTTGTAAAAGTAACAAAAAAATGCATAAAAATGGGGGGTTGCTGTGCAATACAGTATCTTTTATCTGAGTGTTACTTGAATCACATCACTGCAAACAAATATTAAGTAACTAGCAAAAGAAAGTGAGAAATTTGTAGGGCTGCATAGCAATTGCTGCTACATTTATCCAAACAAGTCTAATTCAATATGTTGTATATTAAATAGATTTTAAAATTCAAATAAGCATTTTGCTACTGCAAAACATTAGCTATTCTTTTAAAATGCTAAACCTGCTATCTTTCTTGTTTTGTGTGTAACCAGTTAAGCTCACAGGCCAATAACAGGAAAAAGAGGGATTTTTTGGAGAAAATTAATATGCAGATATTGCGTAAAATATTTCTGACCAAAGAGTTTTAATTGCAGGACAATTAGAACTATAGCGTTTGAATTAAGGCCCTCAATCGTCCACAGCCGCATGCTTGCATGTTAGCAAGAGAAGCTTGGGTTGGGTTTGGATGAAGAGACTATTTTCTCATTTGTGTTAGTCTGTATCTGCCACATTTAAGTATCCTAGTTAGTAAATCGTGTCTTTAAAAATAATGTTTACAATAATTTCCAAGTCTGTGAAGGTTCTCAGAGTTACTTTAACAGTTAAAGTTAAAGTTTAGTTCTTACCAATAGGGAATGGGATTGTGGCATCACACTGCATTGCATCATGGGTGTGTTGGCCATGTTTGGTGCTATCAGAGTTGTTTACATTGCTGCAGCTCGGCCGTTACTCCATCTTTTACTGTTACCTGTAAATATGGTGAAACGTTGCTGTGTCAAGGGGCAGCAGCTCCTCGCATGATCACAGAAAAAAAACCCTGAGATTTGCATCGTTCAATGTACAAAAGATGTTATTTTTATGGATCTGTCATTTATTCATTTATTTATTTATTTATTTATCATCACAGTGTTCATATGGAGCCTTCTTGCATGTAACAGGCATGTGAGGGATCATCAGCGAGCCTGAGAGCGTCCTTTGTATATTTCTACAAGAATCATAATAATTTCTATATGAATTAATAATGGGCCACATGGTGGTGTAGTGGTTAGCACTCTCGCCTTGCAGCGAGAAGACCCGGGTTCGAGCCCCGGTTGGAACAAGGGCCTTTCTGCATGGAGTTTGCATGTTCTCTTTTAAGCATGTATCAATCTAATTGACTTCACATCTGACACTGCTAGCCCCTAACATGGACAGCACATCTTAACAAACCAAGGACTCCCCCAATTACCTCTCTTTTGTGAAGTAAATTCAAAACTAATACTTTACATGCTCTAGCTGGTTTGTTTTCTGGAGAAACATGGGCATGCAAGACGGCTGCCTTTGCAAAGCACTGGGCTCTTTGCTCCAGGACATATAAAAGGGTTATTGTGAGGCAATCTTTTATTTTAAAATGATTGTACCTTATACAAACATACTTATGGGTGATATGTTCCATTCCTGCCAATAAACCCTCCTAAATTTTACACAGTTTGAGTGGTTTCTGTTTAATGGAAATGAAAGCCAGGATTTCAGTGTTAAAACTGACCTCATTGAGTAACCAGAATCCTACTGCTTTGCTCTAATCAAGTCCTTTGTGTTGCCTGAAAAGCAGGAATCATGTACTTGTGGTCCAGAGGCAGACTCTGTAAAGAAAAGAAGTAATTTCAGATAAATAGCTGTGATTGGCCCATTCTATGGACAGAGGGAAATGAATAGGGCCAGACCCCGTTTACAAGAGCTTGCTGATTGACCTGGTTGCAGGCTGAAACTGTGCTAAAAGTATAGTAACATGTAAATTAGTCAAGCACATGGCTGGACTTTTCCCTGCAAGTTGGCAAAATTAAAAAAATAATCTGTATTGTTTTTTTTCATGCTTTGAACGTTAATTTTGTTTAGTTTAGTTTAGTTCTTCTTCTTCCACAAATCAGATATGACCCATTAGTGTAAGCAGGAAAAAAGCACATGGATTCAGATGTCAGATCAGTTTCATGCCACATTTGTATATGTGGAAAAAAATCTGATATGAATCAAATATGTGCATCTTAGCAGACGGATCAGATATTCCCCTCTTAGTGTGACTTGTAAGACGTGTCCCGTGTGACTGCAGCATAAGTTTTCCTTTGGAGCAAGGATTTCTAAATGTTATAGTTACAATACTTTCACTTCCATTTTGGCCTTCTAAATCTTTATGTTATTTGCCAAGCCGACTTTGTGGTTTGTGTCCCCAAGTGTTAACCAGTGTAAATGTAGATTTCAGATATGGGTCAATGTAAAAGCAGGTCCTCTAAAAAAATAATAATATATATATATATATATATATATATATATATATATATATATATATATATATATATATACATAGTGTAGACAAGACCTGCTGTGTAAATGCAGTATTAAATTATCTTATAAGTCTATGAGCAATGGGAGAGAAAAGGTCATTCATGAGTGAAATTTTAAAATGTGTACAATACTGTACAGATACAGAAAAGGTTAATTATAAAATAAAAATAGATTATTACAGTATACAAAAATACTAAGGCGGCTCATAACAGCTGCTTAAATCTTTAAAGAAAGATCCTGACACCTGAATACAATCACAGGTAACTGAAACTGAGACTTAAGTCACTCTCCAATAAATTATTTTGCACTTTATTCATCTTACACACATTGAGATTATGATAGTCACTAGATTTAGATGACAGCCTGTTAACCTTTTATTCCTTCCCTGCAGTCCACTGTCCTCAGTTGTGTTCATCATTGGCTGTTTTTCTCCTGCCTCTGGCTTGGCTTCTCCCCCTTCATCTCACTGTGCCTGTAATCTTTCAGCCTCAGCAGTGACAGCGGGCTGTAAAAACAGAGCTGGAGGAGGTCATGCTGAAGTTTGCACAGGACCAAGCCATTCATCCTCTCCTGGGGGTTTGCTTTTGGTACTCGACTGTAGTGAGAGTCAGGCTGAGCGAGATGAGAGGGATGAAGCCGGGATGTGTTATTTGTCTCTTATGCTCTGCTGGGCAAACGGGAAGCTAAATGAGTCTGTCGTATTTCTGTGGATATGATTAATTGGTGCCATTATTTTCTGAATTGGGAGGTCACCTCCTTTTTCTCCTTGATTGACAGCTACTTCTGCAGCCATGCCTGAATAGTGTCTCTGTCAACAGAACCAAGACCTGTTGTTCCTCCTGCTTGTTGACACAGACAAGAATTAGGTTAAACGATTAAGTAAGTATGTAATTTAGTTTAAAACACTGCCAAAAAAACCCAATAAGCGACTAGTGCCTCCCAGATGTGGTGAATCTAATGCTATGGTGCTCTTCAGTTCCAAAATTCCGAGGCACCCTCAGATATACTTGCTGTAATTTGAAACGTTGTCTTCAAAGTGATTGCACTGATTGAGTATGTTGGTGGTGATTCGGGTTTATTAGTTATATTAGTATATTTTTTTCGAATTCCATTAAATTTTTTCATAAATTCCATTTTTTCCATTTTAATTTGTTGGAATTCTGTTCAATATTTTACACTTATTTTACCAGCAAAGCATGTCTTAAAATAAGATTTAACAAAAAACAACAACATAATAAGTAACAAAATTACATTGTACTCTTTAATTATATGCTTTAAGTCTGAAATATTAATATAATTTGAGACAAATCATTTTATTTCTGAGTTTGTTATAAACATACTTTAAACAAAATAGGGTGTTTATCAATGCAATTTAGACACTGGTGGGTTTGTCGGAGGCTACACAATTCCGCGTTGAACAGATTACATTTTTATTGCTCAATTACATGTATTACTATAGTTTTAATATTATAATTTTGTGTATTTTTATTCCTCTCTTGCTGGGCGGTGACTCAGGATTCCTGACTGGATGTCTTTGTTGAGGCAGCTACTAAATGCTTTTTTGTTGACACTTGTCCCTGATTCCTTTGTATGCTGATGATACTAGCTTCCATACAGATTTAAGACTTACAGTACCTTTGATACCTCATCTATCTGTCTGTCATTACTGATTGCTGATTGTGACTTTGGAGAAGTTAGCTAATAGTCCTCTGCATCTTGGTAGCCATTTATGAGTCGGTGGACTTGATATAATTTAATTATGGTCTGCATGTATTTGTTTATCCATGTTTGCTAACCAGTAGCTTTCGTTTTCTTTACCGTCACTTCTGCCACCTTTTATTGGGAGTAAATAATTGCTTATTTGTGCTTCTGGTGTATTTTTGTACCTCCATTCACTCACAAGTACCTGTCTACAAATGTTCTCATCAACTAGCCACTATAAAGGTTTTTTTTGTTTTTAAAAAAAAAAAAATATTTATGATAAATGAAGTGCAAATGCACCACAATGTTGAGGATAAGATATTACTGATCCAAATGATTTTACATAAAATTTAAACCTGGATCTTGCAAGTATGACTCTCCACACGCTCACACTCACTCCACTCTCCACTCAGAGAGTTAACAGTTTGCTCTGCACAAACAGGAATGCTTTGCTCCCCCACCTCTCCCCTCACACACACACCACTTCACTCCCCTCCACCTCTCTGCACACACTGGTCAGCGTGCCACTGTGTGCCAATGTGTAACAAGTTCTTTCTTTCTTGTTTTCACCACGTGAAGCATCGGGATCTGAGCCGCTGGTTTGTTTCTCGCAGCAATTTGGTGATGCTGAACAGGTATGTTTATTTTCCTGTATATTTCTTGTGTGCAGTGTGTGTCTCTGCATGAGTGTATCCCATGTGGTGGATGGCTGTTTCGATGCAATTACTTATTCTTTTGTGTTATTCTTTTGCTCTTTGTGTCTAACTCGCTTACTTTTTCCGGCCTGTAGGTTACTCTGTTTCCTCTGCACATGCTCATTTCGTCTTTAATGATCGATAATATGACCCTTCACCTCTCCCCCCTCTTCATTTCACTCCCATCCTCCATGTATATCACGCTGTCTCTTGCTTTGAAGGCAACGTGTTGCATAAATAGACATGCTAATACTCAGTGGGGCTCAGGTAATTCTGTATGTGCTGGATTTTCCCTTTGTTGACTGAGGCACAAGTGTTGAAATTGGAAAGAGGAGGTGCCGGAGACAGAAGAAAATGCTAAACCTCGATCAATGATAACCCCATTCTGGATTGTAATATTTTGTATGAAAGTCATCTAATAAGCAATTTGCCTTTTGTCAAGCCATAGGCAATATTTAAAGTTCCAATTTACCTTGTTTCCAAGACGCATTTTTGGGATACTAATGAATATTTCTTACCAAAAGCACCTGGGACCTGAAAGTTACTCCCTCCATTCCCTGACAGTAAACAGACTTAGCACTTACATACACAATTATATGTCCAATAAGCTCAAGGATGACTTGCAAATCTGAAGTTGATTACTTTTCTGATGGAAGTGTTATGGAATGATCTGTTAGTTATTACTGGATGATAATAGTTGCACCTCTGGCATCACAGTAATCTTCATAAACAAACTGCCTGAGTCTGTAATATAGCGAGATCCTTCACCACAACAGCTGCAACAATTAAATGTAATGAATAACTCAGTAAGGGTCACATGGTGGTGTAGTGGTTAGCACTCTCACCTTGCAGCGAGAAGACCCGGGTTCTGCATGGTTTGCATGTTCTCCCCGTGTGTGCGTGGGTTTTCTCCAGGTACTCCAGCTTCCTCCCACAGTCCAAAAACATGCAATGTGGGGATTGTGGGGACACCCTAAATTGACCATAGGAGTGAGTGTGAGAGTGAATGGTGGTTTGTCTCTATCTGTGCGTTGCTGTGCGAAGGACTGGCGAACTGTCCAGGGTGTACCCCGCCTATTGCCCGATGTAGCTGAAATTGGCACAGCACCCCCCGCGACCCTCTGGTGGAGGATACAGTGGCAGATGATGACTGACTGACTGAATAACTCTGTAAATACTTAGACTCCTTGTTGCCCAAGACATTCAAAGTTAAAGAGAATCCCAGTTTTAGGAGCTACGTGGTCTACGTGATCACCTGACCACTCTGAATTGAGGATTTAGTTTTGAATTTTGTAACTTTGTAGACGGCACATTTGTCTCAGATAGCTGCTTGTTGTTGTGAAGGGAAGTGGCACTGGTCCCACATGTATAAACGTTCCCTGTGTCTCGGGAAAAACATTCCGATCTCTCGAAATGGAAATACTACAAAATCAATACAAATTCTGCAAGATTCTTCTTCTGCAATTCCGTTCACGTATTTATCATTGTGGAAATCATAGGGCTCACAGATGGAGTATCCACGATCAGGATAATGTTGCCATGAAGTAAATTTCAATATTTTGACTGGCGGTGACTCAGGGGTCCTGACTGGATCTTTTTGTTTAGGCAAACTCAGTGTTTGTCTGAGGTAATGGCATTTGCTCTTGACAACTGTTGCAGATTCCTTTATAATGCTGATGATACTTCCATACAGATTTAAGACTTACCTCTAATAACTATGTCTTCTATCTGTCTGTCATTACTGATGTTGATGCTGATTGTGACTTTTGGAGAATTTAGCTAATAGTTCTCAGCATCTCAATAGCAATTTATGAGTTGGTGGAATTTCCTCTCATTATATCAGCTCCGCACATGAATTTATGTTTCTACAATGTTTATATCCTTGGTTGCTCACCAGTGGGATTCCTGCTCTGACCTGTCCATGAGTGGAAAATGTTACTAATTTATGGTTTATGGTGTTTTTTTGTACCCGCATTTACCAGGAAGTAGCTGTATGCAGTTTGTATGACATTTCAACCTAAAAGCATATGTTTACCACAGCTACACATGGTGCAATATGTCCATACACAACAGGATTGTATGCATGCAAAATTATAAATACAAATCAGACATTAAAGTATACGATGGTAGCTGTAAGTCGTGGTGCTAATCAGCTAATTTTATTAATCCCCCTGGGGAAATTCTTCCTCTGCATTTGACCCATCCTAGATTTAGGAGCAGTGGGCAGCAATGGGGATTGGGTACCTTGCTCAGGGGTGGGGATTTGAGCCGGCGACCCTCCGGTTACAAGCCAAGTTCCCTTTCCACTTGGCCACAGGCTGCCTGCAGTCACATGTACATGTCATGGATGTATTATAAGAACTGGATAAAGCTCCACCCCTTTGGCTCCGTTCATTCCTATGGAGTTGCTCACCCAGCGCATATGCCAAAAAAAGTTTCTGACTTCCTGGTTTATTTCCGGGTTGTGCGGCCGATAGAGCATGTGCAGTAGGGTTACTCCCACAATGCCTCAATGTGAACAAGCCTTCCATGTGCTCGACTTGCTTGACGCATCCATGAATGGCGAAAGGCATGATGGGAGTACGCTACTGACGTGCCCAAGCGGATTTTATGAAAACCGATTGCACGTTTGCTTCAGGCTTTAAACCATGGATTTGTAAATGAATGTCAAAACCAACAATAGTGAATACAGTAAACTGAAAAGTATAATGACGTCATTACAGGTTAAAATTCACTGATATACTGTATGCTGATAACAGTCACATGACTCAGGGATTTTATATATTATTGTCCAAGAAAATAATGACACTAAGTACATTTATGATGATTAAAAAAAATATTTATTTGAATATTAACCATGAATATCATTTTTGGTCTCATTGCTATGCTTTGTATTTTGGTTTAAATTTCAAATTTTTGTATAGTTGGTTTACAAATAAAGCTAACTCATCTTTATAATTACAATTTATGGATAATATAACAATCATAAAATATTAAATTGAAGTCGGGCCAGAAAACCTGCAGACTCATAGGAACAATAACACCGTGTTAAAAGTAGTTTAATAACTCCAGATTCTTTCACTCAACATTTTACTTCAACTTTAATTCATATCTTCATCACATCATCAGTAACTTTATGAACAGACGATAAGACAAGCAGCCTCCTCGGGAATCAGTGGTGAAGTGACCGCAGGTCTCAGTGCATCACACAGTCACAGCTCCACAATCCACACCATCATCTGAACCGTGTCAGTATGAATCCACACAGCAGCTCGATGATAAACATCGATAATAGGTTTGAAAATAAATGCTAATAAGCGACGAATAAATCACTAAAACCTGCTTTGTGGTCATTTTTTTTTTCTAATAAATGTGAAAGAAAACCCATCATTGCCTTCATTTATTCACATTTATCATAACGTTTTCACATCCTTCGGTTCCCAGACAGTAGCGCCGTTTCCCGAGACGCCACATGACCACGCTTTGCTGTGCTCGTACACACCTGTGATGTCACTCTGGGAAATAAGATTTTTTTTGGCCTTTTTATAGCCTTTAAGAAGGTTTTACATATGTGAAACTCTATGGATTAAAAATATAGAATATAAAGATCTATACATGCCTATGCCCATGTCTGATGGAGGTGTCCTGTGGACAGTTTTATTGGCACCTCTTTAATATTGTGGTCAATGGGAAAATTGCTTTTTGGGCCGCATGAGTATTTTTTGTTGCAGTACCACGAGTGGCCACCATGACAAAATTGTCTTCAAGGCAGAGGGGGTGGTGCTCTATCCAGTTCTTATAATACATTCATGGTACATGTCTACTATGTGATAACCATAATCAACAAGAGACAATCCTCCAGAGACCCAGTTGAAAGGACCAAATGCACCTCTGAAGGGGCGGTCACACCCAAAGATTCAGTGAGTTCAGTTAGAAAACCGCTGTTTTGACAGGGTTTTGCTTCTAGCCAAATTCACAAAACAGACAAAAACTTAAGTACTTAAGTAAGTACTCTGAGGTGCTGTCCACAAAAAAAGGAGGAGAAGTTTTCTATCATATCAGCATTTCATCTACATGCAAGCCCCAAACCTGCGCATTTTCACGTAGACAACCAATATGCTATTTTGGAAAACTATGTCATAATCTTACACTTGCTTTCACATTGTTGCTTATCGTCATTTTCGTAGTCTTCCTTTTGTTTTTTTGTTTTCTTTCCTTAGTTGCCCTGGCTTTTTCAAACTGTCTCTGTTTTTGTGATTGTATAATAATAATAATGACTTAGATTTATAAAGCGCCTTTCACAAAACCCAAGGTCGCTGTAAAGTTGAGAACAGAGAAGAAAACAAACAGTCATTGCTGTATGCGGATTGCTCAACGTTTTCTTCTCCAGTTTTGATGGAGCAGCACTACAGTGCCACATATAGGCCTGGCAGATGTACTACAGTGCTTATGCAGTTGTTTTCGGGGTTTTTTGAGTCTATAGATCACAGCATGTGTGTATAGAAAACTGTGGAGTCTATGTAGGTGCACAGCACATGCAGTAAACGCCACCTCCTCTGTGTATCTGACATATTCAGAGAGAGACAAAAATTAATTAGCTTAAAAGCCATAGAGCTATTGCCGTGTCCGACACCGAGCCTCTGGTCTCCGGGTTTCTGTTCTCCTGTCTCCGGGTTTCTGTTGTACAATCTGGACGGCAGGTTTCAGTTGTTTCAGCTCTCAGCTGTCAGCTGTGTGGCCAACTGATAAGCTAGCGAGCTCACGCACATAAACCGTAGATTTCCGTCTCTGAGTTGAATTAAAACACAGTGTGTCTAGAAGCTCCAAAGACTCCAGAAGTTTCAAAAAGTTTCAAAAATACAAGCAGACACAGTGAGATTGAGAGAGAGAGAGTTGTTTTATGTTGTTCGCCTGTACCTATTATTCTTTAATTGTTAAGCAGTGTTGTTTTCGTCAACGATGACAAAATTATTTTGTTGACGCCCCTTTTTTTCATGACGATAACAAGGCGGTGACGAGATTAACATCTCATGTTTGACAACAAAAACATGACGAGACGCGTGTGAGTTTTCACTGACGAGACGAGAATGGTCGCGAGAATGGTTGGGGGGCCCAAACCCAAAAAGATTTAGAATTTAGAACCACTGCTCTACAGGAATTATGCTGCTATCCATTTACACTATTCACTGCTCCCCAGCCGAAAAGTCAGGCAAAAAACATGGACACAAACGTATCTGAAGCTAGCCATTGTTAGCAATAGCAGTCAATAGCAAAGTGTAGCAACATGTCTAAGATTAATTACTAAACACTATGTGTATGAGTGATTTACTGCAAAACAAATAGAACAGATGGTTTTATGGTGGTAACCATCTTGGAATCCCATGTTGGTGAGGTTGCGAGTTTCCAAGTTGAAATCCAAGTACAAGAACGCCACAAAACTGACGACAGATGGAACACTATTATTCCTATGTGATCTTGCACCACCCCACCCCTCAGCTACTCAGTTGCACTGAGCACTTATGCACTGAGTCAAAGTGCTGCTCATCACAGGGGTTTTAGCACTAGAACCCACTTCTGACGGACACTTACTTGAGATTTTCAGCCATAATCCAACTATTTGCTACTTTCCTTGTTGCTATCATGCTTCGATCTTGCCTGATCTTTGATCTTTCCTGTGGAGAGTGTCGAGAAGTCGCCGGGCGAGACAAGAACAAAGCATTGCTAAACTGAGAAACACAGAGCTGTGTGACGCTTATAGGCTTGATCAGCTTTGTGTAAACTCATTTGGCAATGGCTTGTATTTAAATTCATTTACATTTAGAAATTACACACTACAGCTTTAATAAGCCTGAGAGATTTAAAGATGAGGGTGAAAAGTAGGTTTATTAAGTTTGTTTTTGCTACTTTGCCTTCACATTTCATTTTATTAATATGCAGCAAAGGTACATAAAAGAGAATACCAGAGTTCATTTTATGGAGGACATAACTACTCACCACCCGTGAGTGCAGAGACAGTTGATGAACTTCTGAATAATTTTAACTGGAAAATCTCAAATGTCATGGACACTTTTGCACTTATCAAAACTAAGACAAACATGAGGAAGCAGAAAACACCATGGAGAAACACTATGATGGTAAAACACTTGAAAAGAGAACGCAGGAGAAAAAACAAACTTCAAATTCAAAGTTTCAAAAATGACAAAGCCATTGTAATTTTAACTAGAGGTTGTTAAAGGCTAGACAGCAACACTTTTCTAAGATTATTAATATGAACATCTACAATATGGTTGATAAGCTTACAAACCCTCCTAATCAGATAGCCCCAGAATTCCTTTCCACAAAAAGGGCTCGTGGTTCTGTCAATATATTAACTGCACTACACCACAGTAGTATAGAATAATAGTATTCATTATGTAGTGTAGTAATTTGATATTTTCAATAGAGTTAGTTAAAATCTGCATTTTCCTTTATTTTTTTAAAAAGAGATCAAATGAATATTGAGCAGAATTAATTCAGCCCATTGGTCCGGCCCTCAACAATATTTTATGTTTCTCATGTGGCCCATGGAAAATAATTGCTCACCCCTGCCTTAGTCTTATATTAAATCAATAACCAAAACATCTCCAGTAGGCTTCACTATTGTAACGGTCTTCCGAAAAGTCTCCCCAACTCATTCAAAATGCCGCAGCTCGAGTTTTAACCAGAACAAAAACATTAGAGCACATTACTCCAGTTTTAAAGTCTTTTCACTATAGAATAAACCTTAAAGTTCTGCTGCTAGTCTACAAATCACAAAATGGTTTAGGTACAGAATACATTAATAATGACATATTAAAATAATGTACACCTTGTATTGACTCTGAGGTCAGATAGTCGAGCCCAGAGTTCAAACCAAATATGGTGAAGCAACATTTAGCTGTTATGCTGTACACAAGTGGAACAAGCTAGCAATTTAACTGTAATCAGCACCAAATGTGAATATTTTTTAAATTCAGGTTAAAAACACTGCATCTCTCATATGCTTATGATTGAGCTCTTTTTAAACATTTTAAATAAAACATTTGCTGCACTTTACATTCTTTTAATCATTTTAGCCTAAACTATTTAATACTGCACATCTTTGCATCATATTTTTCTCTCCATTTGAATCTGACCTTTTGTTTTCTTTTTTAGAATTGGGTTCTTTTCAAATTTTAATGTTTACTTTGTAAAGTACATTGAGTTGCCTTCGTGTATGAGCTGTGCTATACAAATAAAGTTGTCTTGCCTTGCCTATTAATGTAGTGTGGAATGGGTGGCTGATCAGTCATTTTCCTACACGTCTATTGAAGATATGCAATAGAAGTAGTTACAGGGAGCTTTTGAAGAAAATGCAAAAGGTTTGCATTTGCTTCGACATCCCTGTTGTGTCCAAGAGAGCAAAAAGAAATGGAGCTCATGATAAGAGATCAGAGGGAGAAAGGAAAGGAGTGCAGAGAGATAGGACGAAATGGATCAGTGCAGCTGTGCGCCTTTTTAGGATTCTTGCTCTCTACCTCCTCTCACCGGGGCCAAACCGGCATCATTAGGTTTGGCAAATGCCCCAGGCGGCCATTGTGGTGCAGCCATGGCACATTAGTGTGTCCTTTTTAACTGTGGCTAAACTCAGTCTATTCACTTGTAAAAGAGAGCAGCCATTGGCAGATAGTTGGCAGGTTGCACAGAGAGGCCATTCACCCTGGAAGGAAGGAGCTGAGAATACTGCCGCGGAAATGGTCCTCTCTGAATATTTTGATGGAGAGACTCTGGCTGCCCTCTCAGTGTCCATTTGCTACAACTAACAAATCTCCATGAAGTGACTTCATTGGTGTTAAATACTACTTTTCATAAGTGAGGGCTCAGTTATTATGAAGTGAGAGCTGCAGTAGTAACAGATTCACTTTTGGTCACAGCTGCCTTGTCTAGTTTTTGTTAAAATCAAGGAGAAATTTGGAGTTTGAAATCCCAGGATTCTGCGTGTTAACTGTTAATGATATTTGGATGGAGTGCAAATACTCAGGTGGATAGTTCGAACAAAAGGCAGAAATGCTGGGGTCAGATGACTCTTAGTTTTCCTGCCATGGTGGAACAAATTACACAGCCTCTTTATGAAGAGTTTATTGCTCGTAATTCATTTTTGCTGTTATTTGTCAGCTCAATAAAGAGAAGTCTTCTGGATTTTAATGATGTTCACCCATTGTCTTTGTTACATTTGTTTTGTAGATTGTATAATCCTTGGTGGAAGCATTATTTTGTCCTCTCATTTGTGCATGGTACGGTTTGGTTTGGTAGGTATGCTACGATGTGGATCCCTGGATCAGGCTTGCGTTTCAAGTGCGAACAGTACCTTTATTTGGTAGGTGGGGAGTGGGCTGTGCCCGATGGCCACACAGTGTGATGTTGTACTGGTGTGACGACAATGAAAGACAACATCGAACGCGACACAACAGCTGCCTAAACTGCTGCTGTATGTGACTATACCAGAGTCTGTGCTCCGGTCATGGAGGACGTACTGAACAAATATTTTTAATTAGGACGAGGAGCGTAAATCGTCTTGAAATGTCATGACCAAGTCATTTTTAGGTTTTGATTGTCCCTCTGTCTGGGCCCCCTGCCAATCGGGCCCTAGGCACGTGCCTAGTTTGCCTTTGCGTTAATCCGGCTCTGTATACATATACATATATATATCAGTTATTGACCCATGCACCTTCGATATATCGTCATTTGGGATGTGCGATGTTGGATGTTTTGCTGATATGACAAAAAGTCCAACATCACGCATCCCAAATGCAGAGTCTGAGTGGGGTGATGGTGTTTCACTCTTTGAGTAGTCACAGTCCCACACACACACAAACTCTAAGTTAGGGAGTGAAAACACAAGGCAAACAGTGCAAATGTATACGCTTGTCATACCTCAGTATATTGATACAGTGAGGCCTCAAATTTAACGTACAGTGGATCGGGGGGGAGGGACATTCCTGTCTGTGTGGGTCACATGTTCACTGTTGTGTTCACTGAGATTTTCCTCCCACAGTTCAAACACACACAGGTCACATGAATTGGAGTCTGTATTTCTAAGCTCACAGGTTGTTAGGGCTTTATGATGTTTTTCCAGACCAGGCAGGCAGCCAATTTCTCACAAACTTGATAAATGTTGCTAAACCCCTAAATCTTATCCTAACCCTCAAAAGTTGATTATTTTGTTTTTTTAATGACCTGTTTCGCCCTGATTTATTCGATGATTGGCATCATCTACAGTAATGCCATGTTTATAAATGTATAACAAAGGGTTTTAAACAGAAAATAAGATGCAACCCATCAACTAATTCCAGCAAAAACACCCACATCAAAACAAAATCAAAAACACAGACGTTAGGTTGGGAGGAAGTGGCAGTACAACCATTTTGTCTAGTCTTTGGCCTGTTTTTACTCATTTTAAGGTAGATTACAGTCTGAAAGTGGCTACATTTACAAACTTTTAAGAATTATGTACATGATGGCATTATTCTTTTTCTTAAAACAAGTATATTTAAAAATATTTAAAAAAACATTTGCTGTTTTTGCAGTGTTTCTGTAGACCTGATACAAAATCTGTCATAAAACTTAAAGATCTTGTAAAGTGATAAAAAATATCACTTCTAACTTTGTCACCCAACGGTAAAATGTGTTAGTAACCACCTTTAGTACATCTTTTAAGTGTTTTAAAATTCAGCTTCATTCTCTGCTCTGAGGCTGGTGTGTAGCTCAGTTGCTCAGTGGTAGAGCGAGTTGTCTTTCAACTTGAAGGTTTTGGGTTCGATTATACTCCTGGGTCTGCTAGTCGATGTTTCCTTGGGCAAGGTACTTACCCCACGTTGTTGACGGCTGTGCTGGCATTATGAAAGATGTGCCGTATGAAAGTGTGAATGACAATGTGAGTTCTTTGTGAGGGGGCACACAGCAGCACCCGCTGCTTGTTGAGAAATTAAACGATATGTGCTTTCACTTCAGAGTCTCCAAAAGTATTCAATAACACTAGAAAAAGTGGCTTTTTTGAAAAAGAGTTGCTCGAGGGGTCTGAATACTCACTAAATATAGTGACAAAGTCGCAAAGTTGGCAACTCTGCAATGAAGTAGACTAAAACCTGAGAGAGAGAGAGGACGGAGGGAGGGAGAGTGCAGAGCAGTGAGTGGGGCAGCGAAAACACAAATGTTTTCATGTCGCCATGATCATTTTTCTTTGCATGTTTTGTGTCATTGTCATGTCATTCTCTTTGCGTGGTGACTTTATTTCAAGCTTTTTCTTTTTTTAAATGATGTCTGTTGTTAAACTGACATGATGTTGATGACTCTCAACACTGATTGGTTCTTGCGTCATTGTAGGAGGTGAAGTATTTCAAATCAAGCGAATAGAAAGACACAAATGATGCAAAAACGCTATGATAAATTGTGAGGATTTACACCTGAATCAAGAAATAACACGATGAGATACTCATATACACTGGTTTTCACCTGAAAAAGGTGGTTTAGGGGGTTTAGTTACACTTTAATTGAGAATCTGTATAATTAAACTTAAAGGGGACATATTATACCCTATTTCCCCCATTAAAATAGTTCCCTGGTGTCCTAATGAACATGTCAGTGACACGCTTTGGTCAAAATACCATAAGGATGAAGCACCATAGCAGTTCAATAACCCTGCTAAACCCGCTCCTTTCAGAAGCTGCTTAAACTGGCACTGTATGTGACTGTATCAGACTGAGTCTGTGCTCCGGTCATGGAGGACGTACTGAACAAATATTTTCAATTAGGACGTGTCAGAATGGTCAGTTATGAGCTCTATGTGACCTTTTCTTAAAGGTTTGTACGTCGGTGAAATACAGTCGCTGACTAAATACGGCGACCGCTGGCTGCAGTCTGATGCGAAGTGGTGCGAACACACGAACACACGTTTGCTGACTTTATCCGGCACATTAGCTTCATATATAAAATCCTCTGTAAAACACTGTGCTCCACTGGGCAGCCACCAACAGCACACTTGTCCCTCTGCGTTGACATAATACCGCTCTTCCTCCCTCGCCTGCACTCTCGCAGGGACAAGGTGGAGCTAAGGTGGAGCTCTCGAAGTAAACTTACTGGTGGGGCGGTAACATTCGTGGTGAAATGCGCATGCTGCCGTCATAAGCGCAGGGAATTCAATATCGAGTGTTTTATCGCTTATACTTACACTAAGAGGGACCACGAAAACATGACTGAGTATTCTTTTTCCACACTTTGGCGAGTGGTAGGGCCTCCAGAGTCCTAAATATAAGTATTAAAATGGTTAAAAAGTTGATATTGCATAATATGCCCCCTTTAACCATAGTAGTGGCAACAACCTCTGTTACAATTTAGTGAATCTTTAAAATAAGCTTGCCATTTGTTGATCAGAGAGTGAGAATGTGCAGCTGCACATAAACCCTTGAAAGGTCTTGACTGTCTTCTGCTGCTGCTCCCCCTTTATTGTCCTGAAGCGATAAATCCCTGAACATTAGGCCTCTCACTGGCCAGTGTCTGCACAGTGAATGAAGCATGGCCACCTAACAAAAGTGAGGCGAGTGGTGGAGCCTCTGTTTCTGCTGCTTCATTAAGCAGCAATGTCAGACCCAGCCAGTTGAAAAACCTCTGCCTTCCCTTCGCACACATTCAGTCATCGTGGTGAGGGGTACAGACTGTTTTCGCAGAGTTTAGAGCAGATACACTAAAAGAAAGTGGGAGAAACAGTGCAACAGTCCCTTATGCAGTTTGTTTTTAAAAGCTTTGATCAAACATATACAACCCTAAAAACAAAAGCATGAGAAGTGCACCCCCCTACTTTTTGTATCCCATGCTAAAAAATGTAAACTTTAAGGGGATATTATTAGACGTACTTTACCTGTTGATCTGACCGTTGATATCTCCACCTGTTGTTTTTGATTGTGTTTTTCCTGCACTTCACTCAAAGGTTTTTCCACATTATAAACTCATTTTGGAAAATAAAATATGTGAGAGGACATAGTTAAAGGAAACAAATATTGGTGAGAGAGCAGGATAGGGCTGCAACTAACAATTATTTTCATAATCGATTCTTTTCTCAATTAATTGAAAAATGTCAGAAAATGTTTCCCAAACCTTGACATTATGATGTTTTCAAATGTATTTTCTCCACAAAACATTAAGTATATGGAACAAAGAAACACTGATTAATCAATGATCAAAATAGCTGACTATTCATTCAGTAATCGATTAATAATCTACTAACTGAGCAGGATAAAGCTTGAGTATGCACTGCAACAACCCAAAACACATGCAGGAGGAGAAACGAGCTGCATATTCACAAACGCTGCAGGTTCAAAAACAAAAACAAATGCATCATGAGAAACACACTGCAAAAGAAAAATGATTTGCAGAAAGAAACAAAACACAAATCCCAAATCGTTGCAGTGCGTTTGCCCCTGTCGGCCACTGTAGGAATATTTTGCTTTTCTGTTTCTGCCAAGATTATTAGAATCTCGTTTTCAGGTGATAATCTCATTTAAAACACATTTGACAAAGCTGAAACAGAGAATTTAGCATGGCTAAAGTGCTTCTATTTATTCCTGTACCAATTCAGCCAATTTTATTTTATGGCACATGGTAAACATGGTGTGTATTTATAAAGTGTCTTTCCAGTCTCGATGGCCACTGAAAGCCGCTTTACACTACAGTTTTGCCATTCACCCATTCGCATCCATTCACATATACATACACATACACATACACATACACACATATTGGCCTGTAGACTAGCGGAGTTAGGAAACACACAACCTTCCCGTTGAAAGATGACTCGAGTTAACACAGCATGTGAGAGCAAGAAGTTGTGATTATTTATCTCAACATCAGTCAATGGCTGACACCAGCTTATGTGTGAATGGACCTTTGCTACAAACATTTGCATCACCATCAGATGTTTATCTTTGTGCAGGTTTGATGTGCATAAAATAGATTTTTATGTTGACACAAAGACACCTCATGCGACTTACAGTTCACACCCCATGTTTGGCTCTGGGCCCGGCCTCGTCCATGAAAGGGTCCCCTCAATCATGAGGAGCTCCTCTGACGACACCCACTGTGTGAGAGTTGGCAAAAAAAGAATTTGCTGCTCGGGCCTTTTGAGGTGAAGAAGCCGTGACCGAGCCTTGCTGACATTGAGGGGAGGACACCCAGCAATGGCGGAGGCACGGCTGCAGCAGGACAGAGAAAACTGACCTCGATCTAGAGGTCTATCTCTTTTATTAGTGTCTCTTTTGTGACAGCTGTCTCTTCTGTTTCAACAGGTGTTTCCCGAGGCCCTGATAGAAGACTGGATGTGGTTGTAGCTATGCTTACGTCAGGGTGGGGGGTGTGGGCCTTCTCCTCCTGTGGCCTCGTACTGGTCATGTTTTGGTCACTTTGTCTGTCCCAGCAGCCTCACATCAAAGCCACAGACTGTAGCAGAAAAGAACACCCAGTCATCTCCTACCAAAGTGAGTGCATCTATTTTTATTCCCAACCTTCTTTACATTTGTAATCGGAGCTTAGAACTTATGAGGTCATACAGGAAACGCACCCTGAACTCGGATTTCCAACCCGGAGTAACTGCACCAACCGCAGCATGGGATTCCGAGATGGCAGATGTTGCCATCGACTGGTATTGCTAACAATGGTTTGGATGGTTGGATATGTTTGTGTCCATGGTTTTTCCCAACTTCTCACCTGGAACACAATGAACTCAAGGGCTCCCAGTTCTGACCTCCTAGTTTCGATGTAAATGGAACGCAGCATCAGTCTATATCTGTAGAGAAGGAAGAAGATATACAGACCTGCCAACCTCTATGCATTTTGCGGAGCAGATACACATTTTGACATTAAATTACTCTGTTACGATGTGTCACTTCAAACTACACAAAAGAGAATAGTGGCTTCCAGATCTTTTTACGTGCATCAGAGCAACAACCCACAGGCTACTAGAGATGCAACTTTTTTTTCATACCAGTTTTATAATATCAGTTCTTTGATGATGTGTGTTACTGCTGCCATATCAGGCATGACCACATAAGCTTCTTTGGCTGATGGTGGGGGGCCAGGACCTGAGTGAATGAATGAATGGATGAATGAGTTTATTTCTACCAGCAGCAGCTGATTATACTAATGAACAGAAGATTGTAAATAAAGACGAGACGATTAAGGGTTACAGCTGAAGCAGAGCTTAAAGGTGCAGAACCCTTGTTCCCCCTCGCTAAGACAGACAGAAAATATGATACAGACCTGGCATTTCTGGTAATCACCCAAGAATATCTGACTTGGTAATTTGCATACATTAGCTAGCTGGCTAGCAAGCTCAGTAGTCAACATGGCTACTTCAAACTACACTGACTAATGTGACTAATGCAAGTCATTGTACCCTAAAAATTTGTAAAATCACTGTACACTTACCTCACATATTATGGTTCTTCTAGTCTTGGGAAACTCTGAAGTAGGACCTTGAAACATCCAAGGTTGCCTCACTGGCTCCCACTGAGCCAGTCACTAACATAGTTAGATAACTAATATGTGCGATACAAGCATTCGATGTCACCTTTAATTTGTATTAGTTGTTTTTTTTTTACAATGGACTCTATGGATTTTTTTTGCAATGGACTCTATAACATTCTAGTAAACCAGCTGAATCCAATGGCAAAGCTTGGGTAAACTGGTCGAAAACATTCTGAAGTATTTAATAGAGGCAACAATTTCTGCACTTGATTTCAGAAATAGCCAGTTTCTGGTAAGGGATTTTGCAAATCAATATTTTTCACACTACAATGGTGGTAACATGTTTAATATTATTCCTTAAGGTTTAACATATGGGTTTAGAGGCCTGAATGATCTCTATATGTTATTTTATTTCAGAGATATGGACAGTTTTTCAATCCAAAAGTGACTATTACAATACAGTTGTCATGAAAATGACCTTGAAATAGTTAGATAGTATCAAAATTAGATTCCCTTTTATGAAATCCAGAAGAAAAAGTGTCTTTATACAACAATTTAAGACTAAAGGAAGCTGGTATATAACCTTTTCTCTATCGGCGGGGGGCATTTAGGAATTTATGCATACCGGCCACTAGGGGGCCACCCCAACTTGTGTCCATGGATTTTTAAAAACCTTAGGCTCATACCTAACACCCTGCCAAAAATCCAAAACTTCCCCAGAAGTGTACAATCTTCATGAGTTATCATGAATTCACTCCGAGCTATCTAAGATTTTTTTTTTTTAAATAAATGCTTATTTTATCAGTTCATATTGATATTAAACTGATTAACAACCTTTTCATCCTTACAATATACCATAGACTATATATTTTATTAGTAAGACAACAGGAAATAATCAGCTTGGTACTACATTAATTCCATTTCCTGGTATATAGGGCCATATCTGGGTCTACAAAATCTCATAAAGCCATATATATTATAACATTATAGCTAGTAAGGATGGATTACTGAACTAGCCCTGTAGCCCAAGTCTATGTGCTATGTGATATTATCTTAATAGGGCCCCTCAATCATATACCACTGGTTGTGTTATTCACCTTGATATCTGAGAGGGGCCCCTCAGCCAAATAACAATAATGTCTTTTTTAATGTGTAAAGTATTTATAGGGCTCCTTAGGCTATGTTATTAACCCCTGATGTCTTGACGGGACCGTCAGTCAACTAATGAAAGTTACGTTATGTGATACGTCTAATAGGGCCCCTCAGTTATAATATTGTTATTATTATCATTATTATTATCATTAGCCAGGTGTTGTGTGACAAAAACAACATTTAGCGAGCAAGAAAAGAAGAATCTGTGAGATTATTTACATGACAACCTTGTGTACAGGGGCCCACTGGCTCATAATCGTCTCAGGTCTGAAGGATCACAACAGGAACACACTCAACATTCCATTTCTGTTGCTGTGTCAGAAGACACATCAGAAAATCATCACTGTTAATTTCATGCAGAGGGGGAAGACCAAATATTACGGAGAAAATGTTGTCAAGTGAAAGTCAGTCTCAATTTCTGTGTAGCTTAATCATTGTGGGTCAAAGAGCAACACATCAAGACAGCACTGCTCCTAGAGAGAGAGGGAGGGGGGGAAGAGAGAGTCAGTCCCCATGCTCAGCTGTGAGCGTTTGTGAATGTGTGTAAGTGTGGACAGATTGTATTCGTCTCTGCATTACCCACAGGTCATTATGTGCAAAGGCAAATGCACAAAAGCAATTTGAGTTTAATGTCTCTCTGAAAATCAATGCTGCTCAAGTGGTTGTTTATATTCAGGCTGTTCTCTTTTTCAAAGTGGATCTGAAGCCAGACAGAAATCAACGATTGTTTTTTGTTTTGTTTTGTTTTTTTAAAGAATACAATCCTCAAAATGTAGCTTCACATCAAAAATTGCACAAAACAATGCTGATATGGATCTTACATGGAATTAAGGTGCAGACAGGGTTAGCCGAAATTTGTTTGGGAGTTTTCTGTTTGTTGGTGAGTTTTGTTTTTGCAGTGAAGAAGGCCCTGGATTCTGTGATGAGTTGAAGGAAATGGAAAGGAAATGTATTCCAATCTTGAAACTAGCTCAGCCTGACAACAGGACTTTCACTTATAGCAATGACTCTATGGTTAGAACAAATTATATGAATTGACGCCAAAGATTGACTGAGAAGTGTGCATTTCCCTCACACTATTACCAAGACATTGGAGATCAGTGAAGAAGTCTCCAGAGTCAGCTAAAACTGCAGACTTTAATGAAGTTGCTGGAAAACCCATTTTAATGGGTTTAAATTTTTTTATATTTTTGCATTTTAGTTTTTACACACTTTTCAGCTGTGGATTTTGTGGCTCCAGATTTCACAAAATGTGTAAACCTAATCTAGACACTTGGTGCGTAGTAGCCGTGGACTTTCCCACATATATTTGGTATATTTGCAAATGTGATTACCAAACAAGAGATAAATACTTTCATTGCCCCTCTTCCTTTTTCTTCTTCTCCTTTTTCATTCTTCTGATTCATCTTCTTTTTATTCATGACCCTGCCCATTTATCTCCTCTTTTATCTTCCCTGTCATTAATTTATTTCTCCTCTCCTTGTTTCACATGTCTCACCTTTTCACCCCTTCTTTCTTTTTTATTGAACCTTTCTTCCATCCATCAACCGTTTCCTCTTCGTCACTCCTCCTCTAGAGTTACGGCCGTGGATGTCAGAGTTTTCCCATCCAGGAGTAAAGGATTTCTCTCAGCTGGCCCTGGATCTGAGCAGACACCAGCTCATTGTGGGAGCAAGGTAATAACTGCATGTGAAGTAAACATATATGCTGTGTCCTGTGTTGTAAAGGAAATCTCATCAGGTTTATAGGAATGTGTCTGGAGAGAAAAATGGGAGGACACACAAAAACAAAAAGGAAAAAAGGAAAATTGAAACATGCCGGTTCATATTTATGACATAAAAATACAATAACCTTGTGAGCAATATCATAGTATGTTGATGTGTTTCTCTTTCAGAAACTTCATCTTCAAACTGAGCTTGGGAAATGTCTCCTTGATACAGGTAACAGCAGCTGCACTCAAAGCTTGTGATAATAAACATTTATTCATGCTGAAATTAACCAGCGGCAGTTGGGAACTTTTATTAAAAAACAAAAATGAAAGTACTTCATACTGTGATATAAAATATCTGCAACACCTATTGCTCTCAATCTGATTCACACAGTCACACTGTTCGCTCCTGGTAGCGATATCCAATCACAACCAAGTGTTGGCTCACGGGCCATCCTGGTTCACTTTCTTCTTGTTGTGTGCGCTCCTGAGAATTTCTTCTCCTCCTCAACGACATGTCTTGACTGAGTTCAAGGACCCTTTGTCCATTCGCTTGAAAAACAAAGAAGCCACAAAAACAACAAAGAAATGGTCGTAAAAGGAAGGAATCAGACAGAGCAGTCGAGCATGCAACAAAACAAGGCCAAGCATCGGAGAAGCTAACTTAATACCACTTTTCTACCCAACAGGTAGATATTCATTATTATGTATATGTATATATTTATTTCTTTTTTACCCCAAACCTACAAACCTGTTGGTAACAGTAGCATGGCCATTAGACATTGTATGTTGTGTTTCTGTGTTGAAGGATTTGGGCTAATGTTAGCTCGATAGTAATGATGAGTTTAACATTTAAAGTTAGCATTGTTTGGTTAAGTTGTGAAATATCCAAGCTATTTTGTCTCTTTGGTGTTTCTCCTGATATTTATCTCCGCCTGTACGGCACAAGTTTGATGTGGTGGTTTACCATTTAGCATCTTGGTGCTTGATTGATTGAATTAGCAATTAGCTGTCTGATTGTTGTCATTACGTCTGCTACGTAATGATAAGACCAGGCTTGACTGAAAGTTTAAGCTTCATAGACTGTGGTATCTGTTTACTGTTTATTGTGATGATTTAGTTTGTATGCACTGTCCAAGTATAATGTTGTTTATGCTCCAGCTGACAACTATTTTACTGCCACTACACATGTAAACACTGCAGCACGTTTTGTTGGCCGATATGTTTATTTTATTCATAACCAACAACTACAATCTAGGTAACGATCATAAGTATAAATTGTCCATAGATTTGAATTGTGATTTCTTTCAATGTATATTCATGTATGTTAATAAAATTTGCTATGCAGGTCCACTGCAGAGTTTTAGGGTTTCCATCACCACATCCTGGTGAATGCTCGTAAGCATTTCAGCTTCAGTCCTGTGGAGTGTGAAGCTCAAACTAAAGAGAAGGTTTGATGGATCCACAGAGTAAGTTAAAGGCATAATCTGGGATTTCACCTCTTCAACAAAACCCCCAGAAAATTGAGCTTGACTATGATTATTAAAGGGTGATTGTTGAGAAAAGAGTGTCTTCAGGACGTATGCTGTTCCTCCCTAGCTGCAAAGAAACCAGATGACCCTCATCAACATGGGAGAACTGTGCCACCTCCATCCAACAAAGATCTCCTGGAGACCCAAGTCAGCAGGGAGCATTTATAAAACACTTGCATAAGTAAATTATTGTACCTGGGAAATGTCCAGTAAAATCAAACCCTGTGTCATCGGACGAGACAACTGTTATTTTATCACAATAAAAATATTTTTGTGTATGTTTGAAAAGCATTATTTGTCACTTTTATTTTTGATTGAACATATTACTCATGACAGACACTTTTGTTTTATTTTGTTTTGTGATATAATGGACATTATTTTGTGTCTACTATGAAAAACAGAAGCAGTGTCATTTGTTGTTTTGTTTGGTTTAACGTTCTTTGATGGCAGATCACACAGCAGATGGCAAATTACACTTTGTTATTTACATGTGTTGAGGTTGTCTCATGTCCACTGTCAGTCATCTTTGAGCTCATCTAAATGACATTTAATGGTCCATTTTTATCTTTTCTTTGTTTTTTTTGGTCAGGCCACAGAATGGGCACCTGATGAAGAAACAAAGCGCTCATGTCAGAGCAAAGGAAAATCTGAGGTAAAGTGGAAGTGGGGACATATAACAGAACAATTCTATCTTTGTTGTTTCTGTTCAAAGCGCTCAGGTGCAGCTGTTCACATATTATCATTATTGCTAAAGGTTTAGTTATTTTACATTGGAGAATAAAATTAGGTTGTGATGGTTTTGTCTACAGGAGGATTGTCTAAACTACATCCGGGTTTTGTTCATCAATGGGGGGACACTCTTCACTTGTGGGACCAATGCTTTTACCCCAGTCTGTATGACCAGGCAGGTCAGTGCTACATTTTATCATCAGAATCATTTAAACATTGAATTGAGTTAAAAGAATGAATATTTCAAGTCTTACTGGAAAACATTTTAAATGTTTGTATATTGTGGAAAATGGTCAGTGAACGTGTAAAACAGACACCATTTACATCAGATGTTTTCTTTGGGCTGATGTGGCTGGTTTGCTTTTTTTTCGGCTAGCACACAACCATTAAAAAAATACACACATTTCTTAGTTAAAAAAACATGTATTGAACTACACTTGTTCATTTCCATTAACATCAGAAGTTGGAAGAAGTATAACAACGCTCTACATGACATTTTGCACACACAAACAGCGTAGCAACATGTCTATGGTTTAAAATTAAACAGTAGTATGTGTATGACTGATTTACTGTGAAACAAATATGACAGAAGTGCTATTGATGGTAAAAGTAGCAGTGGAGTGTGCATTCATACTGTCCCTAGATTTATAAAATGGTTCAGCATTTACCCTGGAACATATCTAAACTGACAGTTAAACAGTTAAAGCTGCGGTGTGTAACTTTTCAATATAAACAAATGTCCATTACATTTCAAAATATTGTCAAATGAAATGCTGATTAAGCCTACGAGCTCCACACGATTAGCTCTGTTTTTCAGTCTACTAATGTTTTGTTTCCATGTCTGTGGAGACACGGAGTGAGGTGTTTTCCATCACTACTGATGGAAAAATGGTGGAAGCATAACAGCGAGTAAAGTGAGACAGCAACAAATGTAAGGCTGTGGAAAAAAACCCTGAAAAAAATGTTGAACGAGAACAATTGGAATATGGTCCTAGAGCAGGGGTCTTTTACTCAAATGACCTGGGGGCCAAGTGAGGTCATCAAGGGCCCAGCCAAGAGAAAAAAAAGTTGAACTATGTGGGGAAAAAAAACTGTTCAGTTGGGAAGACAATATGAGATCAAATATTATTTTTTTTATGCAATCACATATTTCAGATAATTCAAATATAAAAGTATTTGCTTTGATACTGGATGATATATAGTTTGCAATAAAAAAACATATTTAATATTTAATATCAAAAACACATATTTAAGTGGCGTGCCATGTGAAATGGATTGGGGGGCTGCACTTGGCCCGTTTAAAAACCTCTGACCTAAAGTCATCCTTTTCAGAAAGCTCTGCTGGCTTACCTGAAGTGTGGGGTAAATCTGGGGGGGGTAGGGACACTGACAGTGTTTTGGCAACAGAAGTTACACACTGGAGCTTTATTTTTTTCCCTGAGCAAAGAGAAATGAATGAATTAATGAAATGAGTGAATAACTACGACATCAGCTCTGTATCTTTCTGTCAGATTGCTAACATCAGTCAGGTGTTGGACACGGTGAATGGCGTTGCTCGATGTCCCTATGACCCGCGTCACAACTCCACCGCCATGGTGACAGAGAAGGGCGAGTTGTACGCCGCCACAGTCATTGACTTCTCCGGCCGTGACCCTGTCATCTACAGGAGCTTGGGGAACATGCCACCACTGCGCAGCGCCCAGTACAACTCGAAATGGCTCAACGGTAAACAAAGCTCTGCACGGATTTTTCCTTTTTACTTCCGCCAAGGAGGTTCTGCTTTCTTCAGCGTGGGGTTTATCTGTAAGTTTGTCCTTCTTTTAGCAACTTCCTGTCTACAGCTTTTAACGGATCAGTCTGGATTTTTTGTGATGGGTATGTTCTCATTACATTTTGAATCGACCCACACATTTTCAAGAAATCCTATCTCTTATAAAGGGCAACGCTGTAAGTTATTATTTCAAAAATATATATTCTCTGTCAAAACTGTTAAAAAAGAAATCATATTTGAACAAAATTTGGTATTAGTATAAAGAATCAGACACTTAGACAATCAGATTAAGTTTCATCCAGATCTAGGGTGACCCAAGTCCCAAAGCATTTGAATCCTATGTCCCGCATTCGGCATATTGAGACAATGTCCCACATTTCAATCAGCTCAAAACTGCATTTTTGTAAACATATACATCTGATCCAGTGGTTTTGGAAAAAAGAGGAGGGGGCTATCACCACAAAGCTGCTAGACTGATGTCAATCAACCTCTTCTCTGCCTTTCCAGGAGAGCCTGGAATATGTTTTTTGACCTGGATTGTGATTGTGATTAAATGTTGATGTTCTTGGTATCAGAACATAGGTTTATGTGTGTGAAATTTTCAATTCTGCATTAAAACAAACAAACAATGAACATGTATTCAACTGTGAAAGTTTGCAAAGAAATTTGCAAAGAAAAGAATGCCATGCAATTTTTCAGGGCATGTTTCTTCACTTTATCATGAACGGGTGACCATAAAGACTGACATCGACCAAATTCAATTCACAGCTCTTCTAAGCCTTTATCCTGCAGCTTAATCAACACAGGTGTTCTGTTGCTCGCAGAAAGATTATGCAAGAGATATTTTAACATTTGATGGCATGTTGGATTTTGAGGTGGCTAGTGGGCTTGTATGAAAAAGTAGGTCTTAGGCATTATTCATGCCAAATTTAGTACTTGTATCACAAACTGAAAGATTCCTCTGGAATATTGACTTAATCTGCTGCACTACATGGGAAACGTTGGAGTCAAAGGAAAGTAAAGAAGATGCTGCTACAACAAAGAATGGTGAAGGAGATTCTCACAGTTTTTTTTGCCTTTTCTGCCAGACATTTTTTTTCAATTACACATAGAGCACATAGAGAGTATACTCTCTTTTATCCCACTGTACAACACTTCCAGTCATACAGATCAACAGACTGTAGAGCTGCAGCCATAGTTACAGATACTTAATTAGTAACTTATTTCTTATATGTTATTACTCTTGAAAAAGTCTTCTTTTTTATAATGTCCTGGATTGGTTTTATATTTTATGACAAATTAATAATAGCTTTTATAAAGCACCACTAGTTTACTTTATACATACAGTCTGTCTTGTGTTTATAAGACAGTATTAAGTTAAATAAACAAGTTTTCACTCTCAGCACTTTGTCCCTCATTCACTTTTTGGGATTTGGTCATCCTATCTGATCCAGTTTATGGATTTGGTAGCAATTTAAATGTAACATGGTTCATTCCCTTGATACAAGTTCAGATGTGTATAGCCCAACAGCATTGTATCAGATGAATTTTGTCTATATTATTTGAAATGATAATAGCTATAAACAGGTCAAGTTCTATACAGATCCAATGGATCAAAATGTTCAAATTAAAGCCTTGACAGCTCTTGTTTCAGCTTTGACCCGTGTGTTTGCAAATATCACTTATATCCTCACTCTTTTCTCTTTTGCTCCACCTCCAGAGCCTAATTTTGTATCCGTTTATGAGATCGGTCGCTTTGCTTACTTCTTCCTGAGAGAAACAGCGGTAGAAAACGACTGTGGGAAGATGGTTTTCTCCCGCATCGCCCGCGTCTGTAAGAACGATATGGGTGGTCGATTCCTTTTGGAGGACACATGGACTACATTTATGAAGGCCCGACTCAACTGCTCCCGCTCAGGAGAAATCCCGTTTTACTATCATGAACTGCAGAGTACATTTTACCTACCAGAGCAGGACCTGATCTACGGCATCTTCACCACTAACGTGTGAGTGACATAGGGAAATAACACCATTAAAGCAGGATTTTTACCCTTCAAAGTCATTCTGATGGTTAAATGGCTTGTTGTGGGGTTACTGGGGAATGACTCCCCCTAACGTTAGCGGAAAACCAGCCTTGCAAGATCAGGGCAGCCCACCCCAAGTCCTCAGGATCAGGAGGTTTTTCGAAAAATTGCGAGAAACACCAATTGCTTCATGGCTCTACACACACACATCCTTGCCAGCTACTGGCTATAAGATCAGGGCAGCAATAGCATTATTTTAAATGTAGGGGGAGCTCCTTAGGGAAAAAAACATAGACCAGACTTGCAAAGTTCTGCTTTAAAGGGTAATTTAGCAGATTTTACATGTCTAACAATTCTTCACACTGAATTACTGCAATCTGACCATGATAACACCCTCCCTCCTCCAGGAACAGCTTATCCGCCTCAGCTGTCTGTGCCTTCAATCTGAGCGCCATCACTCATGCATTCAACGGACCCTTCCGTTACCAGGAGAACCCCCGCACTGCCTGGCTCTCCACCCCAAACCCTACACCCAATTTTCAGGTAACTCAAACTCCCACAGACAAAAAAAATCACTACAAATGATCTGACAAAATAGTGTTGATCAATATGAGACAGTTTGTTTGTTGCAGCGGTTCCTCCACCCTCACACCTCTATCAGTGCTCCAACAGCTGAAGAATGTTATCCCAAACTCGCTGCAGGGACATTGTCATTAGTGATTTCAGATTCACATTTAATTATCTTACATCTAAACTGTCAGCACTACAAATCAATGTTTGCTAGTGCAGCAATTCTTACTTAGTGTCACGCTCCGACTCTTGAGACCTGACAAATATGAGAAATACACCCCTTGAAGGAATAACAAAGAGTAATTTATTGAACAGAAATCAAATTATGTAAAGGCCAATGAAATACTAATAATATAGAGTATGAATATCAGTATAATCAGTAGTGTAAGGTGTGCATGAGGGGAAAGGTGTGTGTATGTTGTAAAGTGTACAAAACAATATACATAAGGCCATGCTGCTGATCTCGCCACACTGGCAGCGTGCCTGCAAAGGAAAAAACAACAAATTAAACCAAACCCAACAACTCAGGACAACTCAAACCATACCAACCAGAAGCAGCAGAGGGAAGGGCCGAATGGGCCACAGGGCCTTGATTATATAGGCCTGGGAGCACCGACCCAGGTGTTCCCAGTTGACACCAATGAAACCCCAGGCACAAAACAAACACCAGACACTTGGTGACACCAGGGGTCGCCACACCCCCCCCCTTAAGACAGGGTCCCAAAGGATCACAAAAAAAAAAATATATCCACCTTACGTTTTGCAATACCCACTCCTCTGATCCTAGGACCCACCTCTGCAACCAGGTACCTGAAAAACAGTTCAAGATGGAGCATAACAAAAAAAAAACATCTTATACCACAGGAGCACGAGATAGAGCATCTGCTACTATATTATCTCTCCCCTTAATGTGTCTAACATCTAAGGTGTAAGACTGAAGAAATAGCATCCATCGCATTAACCTACGATTTGGACACTGTATCGAACCAAGAAAGGTCAAAGGGTTATGGTCCGTATACACTACCAATGATCCATTTCCAGAACCGACATAGACTTCGAAATGTTGAAGGGCCCAGATAAGAGCCAGCGCTTCCTTCTCTATTGTGGAATAATTAAGCTGATACGAATTAAACTTTTTAGAGAAGTAACTGACGGGTCTATCAACCCCTTCCCTCTCCTGCAACAACACGGCACCTGCTCCAACCAGACTGGCATCAACTTCCAGCTTGAATGATTCATCCAAGCGTGGAGCAGCCAACACGGGAGCAGCACAGAGAAGAGTCTTCACATTGTCAAATGCAATCTGACATAGAGAAGACCACACAAATTTAGCCTTGCCCTTTAACAAATTTGTCAAAGGTGCAACAACTGTTGAGAAATTCTTACAGAACGCTCGATAATAACCTACAAGACCCAGGAATCGCATCAACTCCTTCTTGGTAGTGGGCGCGGGGTACTGCATGACGGCATCAACTTTAGCCCCTATTGGACAAACCTGTCCCTGGCCAACCACCCGACCTAAGTATGTCACCGTCGCTTTAGCGAACTCACACTTCGCAAGATTTATTGTCAAGTGTGCCTCAGCCAGGCGACCAAACAGAGCACCAATACGTTGAATGTGATCATTCCAGGTGTTACTAAAAATAACAACATCATCAAGATAAACAGCACACCCCTCAAGACCGGATACAACCATATTCATAAGGCGTTGAAATGTTGCGGGCGCATTACGCAGGCCAAAACTCATTACTGTATATTCGTACAGTCCGAAAGGTGTTACAAATGCAGAAATTTCACGAGCACGCGCTGTCAGAGGAACTTGCCAGTATCCTTTTAACAAATCAAATTTACTAACAAATGTGGCCGAACCAACCTGGTCAATACAATCCTCCATTCGAGGTAAAGGATAGGAATCAGCCTTAGTGATTTTATTGACTTTCCGATAGTCATTACAAAATCTAGGCGACCCATCCGATTTTCCCACCAGCAAACTCGGCGACGCCCAACTGGAGGATGACGGCACTGCAATTTGGTTATCCAACATATATTTTACCTCCGACTCCAATATCTTACATTTGCCCGACGCACAACGGTAGAACCGTTGTTTGACTGGAGGACAGTCACCAACGTCAATATCATGCTCAATAAGATTTGTGCGTGAGGGCGTGTCACTAAACAACATTGGAAATTCTTCAATCAGTCCCATTAGCTCAACTCTATGCAACTCAGGTAAATGGACCAGTAAACTATGCAAATTGCGCAAAGTCTCTGAGTTTTTAAGCCTACCACATACGACTGGATCATCAGGTACATTAACATCTAGCTCATCGATCAGTCTCATGTCGGGAATGCTAGGACCTGAGGACACAGAATCAACCATGAGTACAGGACTAACATTTTCTCTCTGGGCCATAGAATCAACATCACAAGTTCCACGATCATAGTATGGTTTAAGCAAATTGACATGGCACAACTGAGACTTCTTCCTCCGGTTTGGAGTGGCAATCAGATAGTTATGTTCTGATATGTGCTTTTCGACAGTGTATGGGCCTGTGAATTTAGCTTGAAACGGCGAGACTACAAGCGGCATAAGCGCTAAAACTTGGTCACCAGGACTAAACTGACGGCTCTCCGACCTGCGGTCATACAGTTTTTTCATATTAGCCTGTGTTCCCCCCAAGTTTTTCCGTGCCATTTCCACCGCCGTGAACAGTCGATGTCGAAAACCATTTACATAGTCCACCAGATTCTTGGGCGGTTCTCTGTCAGTCAAGTCATCTTGGAGGATAGCTAAAGGACCACGCACCATATGTCCAAAAACTAAGTCGTTTGGGCTAAACCCTGTGCTTTCCTGCACCACTTCCCTTGCAGATAACATAAGCCAGGGTAGTCCCTCCTCCCAGTCTCTCCCCATCTCCATACAATAAGAACGCAACATTGATTTTAATGTCTGATGGAATCGTTCAAGTGCCCCCTGGCTCTGCGCATGATACGCCGAAGCCCGGTTATGCTTCACACGCAACTGCTTCAGGATTTCCTTGAACAAATGTGATGTGAAATTAGAACCTTGATCACTTTGAATGACTCGTGGAATGCCAAAAACTGAAATGAACTGGGTCAAAACCTTGACAACGGATTTAACGGAGATAGAACGCAGAGGATATGCAGCGGGATATCTCGTCGTTTGGCACATAACTGTCAACAAATATACACAGCCAGATTTGGATGGGGGTAAGGGCCCCACACAGTCTATTATCAAATGTTCAAATGGCTGACAAACAACTGGGATCGGAGAAAGAGGAGCAGGCCTAATCACCTGACTAGGCTTCCCAGTGAGCTGACATGTATGGCACGTCTTAACATATTTAGAGACGTCACGCTTCAATCGAGGCCAAAAGAAATAGCGTAGGACACGGTCATAAGTTTTTCGTACACCTAAGTGTCCACAACCATCATGTGCTGTTTCCAACACCACCTCGCGTAAATTGCTTGGCACAACAACTTGGTAAATCGCTTCACCAACAAACTCTCCATCACAAGGCACCCACTTTCTCACCAGCAAGTTTTCCTTAAGGAAGTAACCATGAGCAACGTCTCTTACTTTTCCCATTGACAAGACCTCATTCCACAAAGAAGACAAGGAAGAATCAGCCCTTTGGCTTCTAACCCATTCATCCCTTGAAACCGAAGGAAGAACAGGCAAAGAGACTACAGGCTCTGCAGGACACATACCGTCAGAACACCCTGAAACAGTCGGGTCTAACACTTTAACTTTGCTTTTCTGGGCACGTGTCACGGCACAGACTGGAAAAACCTCTGGATCACTCCCACCATTATCTTGTTTCTTAGCCACAATTGGCTTAGAAATAACCACTGGAGGCGGCGGCACGTCAGCCCACACCGTGCTACCAGCCAAGTCGTTACCCAAAATCATAACAACCTCATCTATTGGCAATGCAGGGCGCACCCCGACTGGCACAACGCCCTTTACCAGGTCACACTCCAACACCATATTATGGCGTGGCACGGGAATCAAGCCTAACTCCATACCATGCATTAGAACAAAATCCCCCGTTTCAGTGACCGGTGAAAAGGGTAGTGCAGATTCAACAATAAATGAGTGTTTAGCACCTGTGTCACGCAACACTTTAATGGGCACACGCTCTTCACCACCCACCAAGGACACACGCGCATCGATAATAAATGGCTCAAAACCAGAACCACTGGAGCTGCTTGACCCTACACTTACAGGCCTCTGGTCTGAAATAGTAGAGCACAACATAGTTGGAGCATGCAAGGAGGAGTGCTGTTCAAAGTAACCCCGCGACTTCAACAACGGACACTGTCCTTTCCAATGACCCACACCCTGGCAGTAATTACAAACCCTGGCATCATCAGTTCCTGTATAGGAGGACGTACCAGTACGTGATGGACCAGATTTCGGAAACTTGTTACCAGCGCGAGAATTACCACCGTTATCTCCACTTTTCCATTCAACTCCAGAGCGCGCATAACTACCTTTATGCGTCAACACAAAATCGTCAGCCAACTCAGCCGCTTTAAGCGCAGTGGTGGGCTTCTGCTCATTAATATATGTTGCAACAGGTTGAGGGATTGCATTTTTAAATTGTTCCAAGACAACCAACTCACAAAGCCTGTCAAACGAATCCACTCCTGCAGAAGAACACCACCGGTTAAAATGAGACAGCAAATCACGGACAAACTCTACATTTGTTTGCGTATCCCCCTTGACCCAACTACGAAACTTTTGGCGATATGCCTCGGGAACCAACTGATACGCTTTTAAGACAGTGATTTTACCATAGCATAGTCCAAATTGTCAGAATCACATAACGCCGAATATGCATCTTGAGCCCTTCCTGTAAGAACACACTGCAGCATCAGTACCCTATCTGAATCTGGCCATTCTTTAGCATCTGCTACCCGTTCAAATAAAATGAAGTATCGGGGTTACGCTCATTAAACTTCGGTAACAACCGCAAATTAGCCCCAATATCAATACCACAAGATGAAGTGGTGGAAAACTGGTCCCCCATACCCGACTCAGCTAGGGAAATCTTTCCATCCCTGATCATCGTTAATTTAGAGTGTTCTAGTTCCAATCTCTCAGTGTGTTGCCGAATTTTCTCCAACTCAAGTTGCTTCTCCATGTCTGCTTGTAACCGTATCTTCAACAACTCTTTCTGCTGCTCGAATGTCAACCCAGTCGCAGATATACCAATTGGCCCCAGTGCTGATCCTACAAAGTCTAGGCCCAACTCTCCTTTAACCAAAACCCCTTCTTCATACAATGAAGACAACACCGCAGCTAAAATCTCCCCCTTTTTTTTTTTACTATCAATACTAAAACCATAGTGGTCAGCGATCTGAATTAACTGCTCCTTCTTACAGCTTTTCACAAACTCCTCCGTAGGTGCCTTCACAAACTCTTCAACTGAAGCCATAGCGGTTTACAGGTACTCAACAGAATGCAACGTGTTAACCAATTAAATAAGTGTGAGGTAAAAGTTACCCATGAAGTATTTCCCCCTAACTGCCTAACCCAAGCTTGCTAAACTCAACCCTAGTCTTCATGTGGGGACCGCGGCGGGTACTTATGACACTGAATACCTTAGCGCGGATAAGGCTGCCCGTAATAGGCAACCTCTCCGGGACCAAAGCTGTGCTCCCGAGACAACTGCTCTCAACCCCGTTTGCCCACAACACTACAGAAAAAAAACAAAAAACTGACGAGTCCCAAAGGGGAAACGCCATACAGCCTAACGGGGAAAACTCACACACCAAATCCAGTCAGTAACACGTACCTTCTGTTCAGCACCCTGAAGTCTGACCTTAAGCCAAAAACACTTCCACAATAACTACTAAAACACAAGGTGTATCTCCCAAAAATAAACTAGAACAGCTTGTAAACTAAACACCAAATCAGCAACCTGAATGAGGTTTAACCAAACAAACTAATGGACGAGTCCCCAATTTGTCACGCTCCGACTCTTGAGACCTGACAAATATGAGAAATACACCCCTTGAAGGAATAACAAAGAGTAATTTATTGAACAGAAATCAAATTATGTAAAGGCCAATGAAATACTAATAATATAGAGTATGAATATCAGTATAATCAGTAGTGTAAGGTGTGCATGAGGGGAAAGGTGTGTGTATGTTGTAAAGTGTACAAAACAATATACATAAGGCCATGCTGCTGATCTCGTCACACTGGCAGCGTGCCTGCAAAGGAAAAAACAACAAATTAAACCAAACCCAAC
This sequence comes from Solea senegalensis, assembly GCF_019176455.1. NCBI lineage: Eukaryota > Metazoa > Chordata > Actinopteri > Pleuronectiformes > Soleidae > Solea > Solea senegalensis. Next base: position 21,889,082 of record NC_058022.1, read on the forward strand.
AACTCAGGACAACTCAAACCATACCAACCAGAAGCAGCAGAGGGAAGGGCCGAATGGGCCACAGGGCCTTGATTATATAGGCCTGGGAGCACCGACCCAGGTGTTCCCAGTTGACACCAATGAAACCCCAGGCACAAAACAAACACCAGACACTTGGTGACACCAGGGGTCGCCACACTTAGAAACCAAAAAAAGGAGCCAACATTAGTTACAAATCACTTTCATTACAGCCCAATGGTTTGTATCTAGTTCATCTTTCCTGCTGAAGATCACATTTGCAACAGTGTGGTTGTCGTAAGTAAAACTCTCTCTATAAGTAAAGTTGTGTTCCATTTACATTGGAAGTCAGAACTGGGTGACATCCAGGTCATAATCTTCAGTAGTTGTGAACTGTGGACTTGGACTTGCTTAAATTGAGCTGAAGACGTTTCAACCGTCATTCAAGAGGCTTCTTTAGTTCTAATTAGTTAGTAGGAACCAGGTATTTAACCTCTGAGGCTTATACCGGGCTAGAGAGTTGTTAAGTTGAACAATGCAGATAGTTCACCCCTCCCACTTTCAGATTGTTGGTTTCACCTGAGAAAAGGTGTGAATGGGTTGTTATGGTTACCTGAGGCAGCCAGTCATCCACAGCCAACTACTAAAGAATACCATTTACATTGGAACTTGTAAGAGGTTGCAAATTCCAACCACAAACGGAATGCACCATAACGACCTCACTTTATTGATTCCTTCAACATATGAAACAACAGCAGGCATCTGTTTGAGATCATAGAGAAAAAACGAAGTAAAATTACAATCTTGGCTGCTTACAATGACTATATAAACAACAAGAGATTGAAAAACAATGAATAAGGATTGTTGAGTTCCCATTTGAAGGAAGTCTTCCATTTTCTGCCCCATTACACCATCACCTCCCACCCCCACCCGCCAGTTGAAAATGTTGCACTGAATTCTCTAGAACTGTAAGATATTTGTTATAAGCGTTCTCAATCTGTGATAGAAAATGACCCTTTAGTTCTGGATAAATGTCCAGATTTCAATTGATTTTGTAAATTAGACATTCATAAGAGACGCACTGTTTAATCTTCAGTGTGGCACCCTGGAGGAGGGAGGCCCCGGAGGGAATCTGACGGAGCGCAACCTCCAGGATGCTCAGCGACTCTTCCTGATGAACGATGTGGTCCAGCCAGTTACTGTCAACCCTCTGCTCACTCAGGACAACCTGCGTTTCTCTAAGCTAGTGGTGGACATCGTGCAGAGCCGAGAAACTCTCTACCACGTCATGTACATTGGCACGGGTGAGAAAGAGGCAACAGAGCTGTTTTTAGATTATTAACTTACCTTCAAAATACTAATGAGTTCATTTGTCCATCTTGTCAGAATACGGCACCATTTTGAAAACACTCTCTACAACCAATAAAAGTCTTCAGGGCTGCTACCTGGAGGAGCTCAGGATCCTCCCTGAAGGACAAGTCAAGCCAATCAGGAGCCTGAAAATCCTCCACACTGACAGGTCCTTGTTTGTGGGACTTGATGACAGACTGGTGAAGATCCCTTTAGCGCGATGTTCCAACTATCCAAACAAAAGGTACATCCTTTCAACTTCACGCCGATGTGAGATTTTTTGGTAACACTTCACAATAAGGGTACATTAATTAAATGTTACTGCTTTCAGTTTTAACCATTTATAAATGTTATTCAGGTTCATTCATGTATTATTCATAGGTCATAGGTCTATCCATCCATTTTCTACCACTTTATCCCATATGACACCAATGTTAATGTCATATGGGATTAGGCAAATTAGACACTCTAAACATGCACCCCCTGCCCCATAAACCCTCATGTGGAGGATAAAGTGGTAGCAAATGGATGAATGATTTTACAGTTTCAACTTGAGGCTGCTCTAGTGGATCTGCTGTAGCTCTGTTGTCTCTGGATGTGTTAATAAAGAGGTTCTCTTAACATTACTTTTTTCACAACCATTAGGGAACCTTTGTCCCTGTCCACATGTATCCGGAGTACAGCGGCAGCGGTCTGTGATGCCGCTCGTGATCGCCGACGCTGTACCTAAATACACCACTCCACTTTAAAAGACTCCTGTTAAATATAGAGGTTTCCCTGGTAGTGGTAGGAGATTAACCCACATTTTTAGGATTATTAAGTAGTTTTTAGGATTATTAAGTAGTACCTACTAGCACGCTTAGAACCTCAACGGAGCTGGTACTAAAGATAGTACCCTGGTACTATGCTAGTGGAAACGTTACTTAAACCGTGGCGTGGCGTGGCGTGGCGTGGCGTGGTGAGGCGAGTAGAGCCAGTGGAAATGTGCCAAAAGGGATCTGGATTGTATTTTCCTTTTAAGACATTTTTGGTCTCTGAGTCTATCTTCCATATCATGTTGGCTCTGCCTTGCCCCATCTCCTTGTGATGGCTTTTTTTACAGGTTGCTAATAAGTAGGGATGGGAATCAGTATCAGTCAGTATCGGTATCGTTCAGATAGATTGTTCAGATTGTAAGTATTTAAAGAATATTTATTATATTTTTCCAGCAGTGTTCTCTCAAATAGCTAAACATGTAACAGGTGTTGTGCAGCCATTTATCTTCAGAAACATTTACACTTCTTTTTCCCATTTCCTTTACATAAATTGTATTTTCTATTCTCTTCATTAGGTGATGATATAGTGTTGTGCATTTCTTTGAATTGTAAATTCCAATTATGGTTCTAATTATTCCATTCCTATCCAAATTTATACTATTCTTAATTTTTCTGCCCTTAATTGTAAGTATTTAAAGTTACGCAATGAAATCCATTGTTTCAACTCTTGAAAACTCAAGACTGAGAATTGCAATATTTTATTATTGTACATAATGCTAAGTTCAACTAATAACAGTAAAAATGTTATTCACTATATTAAAATGTGAACCTGCGGAAACAATCTGCAGACAATCGCCACACATTGCTTTTTAAATCTATGAGCCTGTTCAGTCTGCTGCAAATTTACTAAGACAGACTTAGTAATAAAAGAGACAAACAGGAGTGGGTGTCCAAGTCTGGCAGGGCCACAGTAAAATGCTGACAAAGATGATTATGTTAAGAGCCTGTTTTATTTCCCCCTGCTTTTGTACTCTTTGTTCACATTTTGGCATGCCTCACAGCAGACATTACATAACTGGGTGATTAATGAATAAATTCACAACTAAAATATGCTGATAAAATGTTTTATGATGCACTGTTGACAAAGAAAAAACTTAATACTTTAGGATTATTAGAGGATCCTGCTGAGTAGCCAGAACAAATTAAATGGTGGAGCATTAGGGTAAGAATGATAATACCACTATATGTGACAAAATAACCCATTCTTTTAATGTTTAACAACAAGTGGTTTATTGCACTCATTCCCGCAGCCCCTAGCGTTCTGGCGGTGAATTGCAATACCATACTAAAAACTGCAACGCACTACCCCGTCAAAGCGTCTGTATGGTCACGGATTTGAATACGCGGAGTACTATAACGGAACCCTAAGAGTGACATATAAATCCAAATTGACTTTTAAATGCTCCTTTTGGCCTCCTGTGGAGGGGGGTTTTAGGGTGGAGGGGTATCTATAAGGTCAGGTATCTAAGCATCTGTCGCAAGATGCAATATTAAGGCTAAGTGTGACACTTTCTCTCCAGAAATTGAAAATAAAATAAAGTGATACCTCAGTTATTACATTATTGGCTCAGTTATTACACATTTGATATTACATTATCAAAGGATTTTTTTAATGCAAGGCCAATAACGTAATAAGTTATTACGTTATTGGCTCAACAACTTAATTACATTGTTGGCAATTGTTGTCTCCCTCGAAGTGCAGGGCTATAGCTGTGGAGCTAACGTTAATGCTAGCTTGGCATTCTGTTGAAATTTCGGCACTTCCAAAAACAATCGGTCTTTCGTCTAATACCAAGCTGGAACTATAAACGCGGAACAAAAAATCACTCCGAAGAGGAAACAAACTCAGACTATGGTTATCATGTAAAACTTAAACAGAAAACTCTCCAAACGGAAGAAAACAAAGCTTCAAAACGAAAATTAACTCAAAAGCACAATCCTATTGATTGGCGATCTTTAACTAACAAAGAATGAGGTCAAAAACAAAGCGCAATCTAAATGATTGGATCTAATCAATCTGACTAATAAAAGGTAAGTCACAATCATTGGAGTTCCTAAAAGGCTGTGAAAATGAACAAACAGAAATCTCTCCCAAGGAGGAAAACAAAAGAGGCTATAAATCTTAACTAAGGTATCAGCTAACAGGCTATGATAAGAAACCTTATCAAAGAAAGCGTCGCTCACAAAGAGGATAAAAAACTTGTGGAATCTGTGGCTGTGACAAGGAGCTCTGGTGATCAGGCATGGGCGAAAACACACTGGCACTGAAACAGGGAAACAGAGAGTTTTTAAGGTTCACATGGCTTAATTGTCAGCAGGTGTGTGTAATCAGGACCGGCAGGCCGGCAGAGGAGGGGGCGGGGCAAACTGCCGGAGTGACATCATCGTGACTGCCATTAAGCCATTTTAATATGTCCATCTTCAAATGGCTTAGGCTACATGTGCCTGCTCCTGATATTATTTGAGCGGTCAACGTAAATCTTGATAACCTGACAAGAAGTTAAAGGTTAAGAGCAAGATGTGATCTTTTTCTTAAATTAAACTTCTAAATAATTAAATAGTAGTACAGATTTTACCTGCATAATCTCAAATTAATTTGCAAATAGAAAACACAGATATTATTTGGTGGGGGAGGTGGGGCTGTGTAGAAATGTGAGTTTTTAAAGATTATGTTGAATCACAGCTACTGATTTAATTACCTGAACTCCTTTTAGTGACTGCATGGAGGCTCGGGATCCGTACTGTGGCTGGGATCACAAACAGAAGCGCTGCACCACCATTGAGGAGTGCTCCAACATGAATCAGTGGACACAAAACATCACCGAGTGTCCAGTAAGAAACACACACACTGTGCTCTTCAGGAAAAAAGTAGAGATTATTTATTCTCTCATCTGTTCTATAGGTGAGGAACCTAATGCAGGATGGTGGGTTTGGTGTTTGGGCGCCATGGCAGCCCTGTAACCACGATGACGGTGAGGGTTCCGTCAGCAGCTGTGTGTGTCGGTCCCGCTCATGTGATGGACCTGTGGCCCGCTGTGGTGGAGTGGAATGCAAGGGACCAACCATCCAGGTGGCAAATTGTTCCAGGTACATGTCATGTGCAGAATAAATCATCAGTTAAATATTAATTAACTGTTAGCAAATGTTTATACCAGCATTAAGTAATGTTAATTAATGTACCTTTATTGGAAAGTGTTATCGATAAAGTTTGTATTTGTGTGCCATAACAGGCTAAAACAAATGTAGTTATGTTTCCTCTCTGACCTCACGTCCTGCAGGAATGGCGGTTGGACTCCCTGGTCCTCATGGGGCCAGTGTAGCAGCAGCTGCAGTATAGGATTTGAAGTGAGACAGCGATCCTGCAACAACCCCTCGCCTCGCCATGGTGGTCGAGTCTGCGTTGGCCAGGGTCGAGAGGAGAGGTTAGGAGGAGTGTGCAGATGTTGGCATCAGACTTTGGTTGCACATTGAGGGTTAGAGTTAATCTAAATCAGCCATTCCCAAACTTCAGAGTGCCAGGGCCCACTTTGTCTCTGAAAATCCTCCACAACATAAATAACAATTATTATTAAAATTAACAAAATAACATTGAGTATGTATGCTGACCAGCTGACACTGGATACTTGGACATAAAATGTCCACACTTTTGGAATCACTGGTCTAAATTTACGCTTTTGTGTTTCCAGGCTGTGCAATGAGAAAAAACCATGTCCACTACCAGTGCTGTGGACAATGTGGAACCCCTGGTCTCACTGCAGTGCTGAATGTGGAGGTGGTGTCCACTCCAGGACCAGAACCTGTGAGAATGGAAACAGTTGTCCAGGATGTGCCACGGTACGACAATGCTTGGCTAACATTTTACATCTTCCATACACTAGATCAGGGGTGTCAAACTCAGGGGTGTTTACTCTTAACCAGACAACACATTTTCCTTTTCGTCACATGTTTGAAAAGGAGCAGGCAGAGGTATAAACTTATATGTACACACGACTCAATTTATGAACCATATATTTGTATACAGTATTTCCATTACTGTCCTGAATTAAACTGCTGTTCTTCATCCATATTTTTATTTAAAATGTGTTTTTTGTATATTCTTTTAAACTAATATATGTTTTACTCTGCTTTAATTTATCTGTTAGACTGTTCCATAACCCCCGAGATTGAAACACAGATACTTTTTAAAGTTGTCCTGGCATACTGCATTTTTAAATTTAGTTTCCCTCTTAAATTATATCCTCAATGTCTCTCTGAAAACAATGTCTTTATTTTACTTGGAAGTAAATTATTTCTTGCTTTAAATATTATTTGTGCTGTTTTAAACTGAATCAGATCTGGAAATTTTAGGGCTTGTATTTTTAAGAAGAGTTTGTTTGTGTTTCACACCTCTGAACTAGATGCAGACTTCTTTAATTAAACACTAATACTAAGGGCCAATTGCATGAACTCAAGACTCTAATATTCATGTATTTCAGCAGTGCCATGTCTCTGTTTTACAGATGAATGACTGGAAACATCTGAATCAATCAATCAATGAATGAATGAATGAATGAATGAATGAATCAATCAATCAACCAACCAATCAATCAATCAATCAATCAATCAATCAATCAATCAATTAATCAATCAATCAATCAATCAAACTTCATAGGTCAAAAACAAGGAAAACAGCACACCACCCAACAACCATTTTAGCCAACATATGTCTGGTATTATGTTTTAAACAGTAATGGGGATGTGAAGAAGTGAGGAAAAGAAGTAAAGAAGTGAGGTCACGAGGGAATATACTTGAGACTTAAATACAACTTAAGACAAAAAAGAAAAGAAAATTAAAAACATAAGTAGTAACAGATAAAATGAAATAAATAAGTACATTTTAAAAAAAGTAAGTAAGCAGTATTGTGAGCAATACTGCTGTTATTTAAAAATAAAAACTCTCTCATCAGTATTAATTATATGATTCATCCACTGCATATTGCAGGAATATAAGGTCTGTAACCTGGATGCTTGCCCTGAGGTACGCCGCAACACCCCGTGGACCCCCTGGATGCCAGTCAGCATCAGTCAAAACGGGTCCCGGCAAGAACAGAGGTTCAGATACACCTGTCGGGCGCTGCTACCTGATCCCCAGCAGTTTCAGCTGGGCAGGAAGAAGGTAGAGACCCGCTTCTGTCCTAGTGATGGATCTGGATCCTGTCAGACTGACTGTAAGTGCAGAGAATGTTTTGACTCCACTTGTTACCATGGTAGTGTGATCAACAACAGAGGCGTGTGCAGTGACCATCTGCTTATCTGTATGTCGCCCATTTAATCCACTTATTTGGGACTTTGAGATTTTTTACTGATCGATATTTAGTCCAAATAAGTAGAGCTGACAAGCTGTAAATGTCATTTAGTTTTTATCCTAACTTGTGAATGTGTGACAGGCCATTCACAAGTGTCTTGCCCAAGGACACACAAAATAAAAACATAATGAAATATTTGTCATATTTGTATGTCAATAATTAAAAAATTTGATTCTGGGCATACTGCAAAAATCTAATGTTTCATAAAAGAGTGCTAAGTTTGCCTCTAAAAAGTTTTTCTATTCGTTTTCTCTCTCTTAACTCTTCCTCTGTGCTTATCATCATGTAAAGAGGATGGTTCTTTAATTTGTTTTCCAGCACTGGTTGAGGACTTGGTAAAGACCAGTGGCCAAACGCTGTCTCAGCCTCAAGATGCTCTCTGGGGATCATGGGAACTGTGGTCCAGCTGTTCACAGCAGTGTTACAGAGGCTTCCGTACCCGGAAACGTAGCTGCTCCACGGCCGAGGGCAGGACCAACCCAAGCTCATGCGTGGGGTCCCCAGTGGAGTATCAGGACTGCAACACTCAGCCCTGTCCAGGTAACTGGAAGGTTTTGACAATGAGGTTGTAAATTTTATGGATAAAGTCAACTGTTTTGTATGTTTCCTGCCTGTACCAGTGAGTGGAGCATGGTCTTGCTGGTCCTCCTGGTCCCAGTGCTCATCCAGCTGTGGAGGTGGACACTATCAGCGGACTCGGACATGCAGCAGCCCACCTCCTGCTAATGGAGGAGACATCTGTATTGGCCTGCACACTGAAGAGGCTCTCTGCAACACACATGGTTGTGAAGGTAAATCAAATGCTCCATGTGGATATATTTTCAAATTAGGGCTGCGACTATTATTTTCATATTTGATTTTTTTGTTACCATAGTAACCGTTTTAAAAAATCTCAGAAAATATTGAAAAATGTCGGTTCTCACATCAATTTAACATTACATTTAATTAATTAGATGAATCGTTGCAGCAATTATTCAAATTCTAAACACGACTTTGCAGAAACAATTGGTCTGAGCAGAGATTTAACTAATTACTAATTAGTTGCCTTTTTTCTGCCTTTAGACATTTTGCCATGTTGTCAATGACTTCATAACTTTGCTTGGAAATTGTTGTACTTAGTTTATTGTCATTTATAATGGATGATATGGACTATGTACAGTAGATGTATGAATTTTTCAGAATCTCTGGATTTAATTATAATTCCTTGTGCCACAATTCAATAAATAATCTAATTTCGATTCAAAATGGATTCAGCACATTCAGCACATTTGAGGGTCTACTCTGCTGTGTGCTAAGAAAATCATGAAATCAGAGTAAAGTTTTTCAAAGATTAAGTAGCTTTTATTTATTTTATTTTTGGAAAACACAAGCACATTTTTTTTTCATTTAATTCAATTATATTCAATTTATTGCTATATAACCCTAACCCGGAGGGACAAGTGTGCTGTTGGTGGCTGCACAGTGGAGCACAGTGTTTTACACAAACTTCCAGCCTCAGAGGATTTTATATATGAAGCTAATGTGCCGGATAAAGTCAGCAAACGTGTGTTCGTCTGTTCGCACTACTTTGCAGCTCATAACTGACCATTCTGACACGTCCTAATTGAAAATATTTGTTCAGTACGTCCTCCATGACCGGAGCACAGACTCAGTCTGATACATTCACATACAGCAGCAGTTTATGCAGCTCGCCGCTGGCAATCAGTGGTGCTGCACTCTCTGTGAAAATCAGTAAGACATAGGGCCACCACCGCTGAACGCCCAACGGCGAGCGGCGAGCTGCCTAAACTGGCGCTGTATGGTGGCGATCAGCGGTGCTGTCCCTAAGTGTTTTTAACTGATTTACAGTTGGGCAGTGTTCGGCTCGATCCTTATGTAGGACGTCCCTTCCTGTGACGGCACTCTTGCTGTTTTCTGCGCATGCTGCCATGTTGATATTGTCAGAGAACTAGTGGAGGGAGGGGGAGAGGAATGGAGCAGAGGGAACAGGATCTGAGCGAGTGAGCGCAGTAAAGAGGACAAATCAGAAACCCCCTGGAAGAAGTGGGTGTGTGTTTGCCTGTGTCTCATTTGCATATAAGGGGACCATGCACGAAAACCGAGCGTTCTGAAAGGGGCGGGTTTAGCAGGGTTATTGAACTGCTATGGTGCTTCATCCTTATGGTATTTTGACCAAAGCATGTCACTGACATGTTCATTAGGACACCAGGGAACTATTTTAATGGGGGAAATAGGGTATAATATGTCCCCTTTAAGATAAACCTGCCCAAGTATCCTGGGTATAACGAAGAAAAATTAAGCCTTCGCTGAAAGGATGTAGGTGTTTTGAAATGAAACACTCTGTGGGTCATGTCAAGCTGAATTAAAGCCAGTCAAAATTGGACCAAAAAAACTATGAATCTATTTTTTGACACCTCTAATAAATATGCTTTATAGATTCACCAACGCCCAAGATTAAATAATAATAAAATAATACAAATATTTTTATGAATTCTGATGGAAAATCTCTCGTCAGCTTGTGATGAATCAATATGTTTGTCAAGAAGGCAAACATGATTGGTGGGGCTATTCCCAGCAGAAAAAAACACATTAATAAAACAAGACAGGTTCAAATATAGATGGATGCAACTTAAAAGGCGATAAAGGTCTACTTTTTCATTTGTTCATCAGGTTTGGTGGAATGGACGCAGTGGGGGGATTGTGATGAGGACGGTCTGCAGCGTCGCACTTGTCGCTGCGGCAAGGACCTAGCGGCTGAGTCCACTTCCTGTCAGGGAAATGTCACCCAGTCCAGGCCATGCCAGCCACATGAAGTCCCAGGTCAATGCATGTTCTTATACATAAAATTAAAAATAAATAAATACAATTCAGCAGACTGATGCTGCTTTAAGTGGGAGATCTACTTCACTAATGTTGACTCAGTGAAACCTCTGAGGGAAAATCACTGCTTGACCTTTTTTTTGTCATTGATCTGTCTCCTCTAGTGATTTTGCCAGGACAGGACGACCACAGCTGTGGAAGTAAGTCAAAACAAGTGATGTCTTTCAACGCCTCAGTTTAACTCAAGTGTACCACACGGTTGCAAATAGCAAATATGGTGCATTCCGTTTGTAGTCAGAACTGAATTTTTGATGCCATGGAGTGTTCTATACACAGAAAGTCAGATACTTAAACTCTAACGTGCACCTAGTGGGTGTACAATTAACTAGTATCTGAATGTGCAAGCCAGTATTTTCGGAAATAGGTCATTGGTCTGGAAAACAGATTAAAGGTTTTCTCAAAAAACAACTACCAACCTTTGTGAGGATTTAGAGATCGACAAACCTTTGTTTGACATTTGTTTGACATATGAGATTTGACAAACCTCATAGTTTTACAGGATCCTGAATCTTATTCTCGTTTTCTTCTTCTTTCAGCCTTTACTTTGTTCCAGTTGGTCGCTGTGGGCTCAGCTGGTTTCTTTACGGCGGCGTTACTCTCCGCACTTGCCTTCACCTACTGCCAACACCTGAATCGGCCTTCAGCAGAGTTGGCGGTGATCCACCCCAGCGCGCCCAACCACCTCACCTTCAACAAGCAGGGCAACACCACGCCAAAGAACGAGAAGTACATCCCCATGGAGTTTAAGGTGAAACTGGCTGTATAGAGCTACAGGCGTTACATAATTCATTTTGCTCACAGCGCCATCTTGTCAGGGAAAGTTCAGTACCGGTGCCCAAACCCCTTGCCAGACCTCATTCTTATGGGGGCACAATTATTAGCCTACAGTACGTATATTTTTTATTATCCTAGACTCTATTCGCGCAGCATGTAGTCATCACGTTAAACTTAACCAACAGCAATATGACCAGGTATAGCCAACAACCAGTGCGTAATTTGTAAATCATAAGGTGCCGGAATGCAAAGTATACATATGACAGTGTAGGGATGACGAGACGGGCACAGGTGCGGGAACACATACAGAAAATGGTGCTGAACAACAACATGCAAATGCCCACTTACAATGCTGTGGGACTTACAAACCTCAGTTTAAAATAATATTCATGGTATAAATGTTATGACAATAATTTCCAATGCCCACATCACCACAGGTGGAACCATAGGCGTCAGATACGCTGGGGACATGTCCCAGCGTTAATGGTAAACAATTTTGTCCCCACCACTTATCAATTTATTATTAACACTCAAACTACCGTATGTATAATGTACCTACTCGAAATACCATAGTGGTCATTTTGACCGTTCATAATTCATTTGCATATAATTTCAATAATCAAAGTACAACGTGAAAAAATAGATGTGTAATGTGAATACAGGTGATGAGGAAGCAAAATGTGACTTCTAACAAGTGAGATAATGTGTTCATTGACTAACAGAAATATACGCTGAATCCGCTTTTGAAATTACAGATAAAAGCTCCTTTTATTTTTTTTATTAATAACTCAATAGAAATTAATTATTTCTTTAAACTTAAAACTGTTTAATTAAGAATGCATTAACATATGTATATCAAATCATTTCACTTCTCTCTTGCCACTCCTGTGGGGCCTTTGCGCTCAGTTGCGATGCGCACGATGAAGTTTCTCCATGTCATCAACACATTTTTTTCATAAAGAACTGAGGCATTTATTGCAGCCAGGTCGAGGGTATTACAAAACACTGCCACTGGTCATTTGCATTTGTTTTGCTCTGGTAGACGGTGAGTGATGCGTTGTCAGTTTTCAGCACCTGTGTGGTGAACAGCGGCATTTGCGTCTTTATGCATGGTGGAAGCTCTCTTCTGATTTTATTGACTGTGCCAACCAGGCACATATTTTTAATGTTTTAATGACAAAGAATGCAACATTAGTATTTATCAAGTAATTTATTTAGCTAATATGATAATATAAAATAAAAATGTAAGTAATTTTTTTTCAGAGATCTGTAGGGGGGGCCCTATGGCATGCCGGTGCCAGTTTTAAGCTTAAAGAGTTCACTGTGCACTTTAAATCCATAAACATTGAGCAAAAAAAGTAATCACAGAACCTGACAGACTGAATATATCTGGTCCCTATACTGCCCTCTGTTGCTTTTCATGAGTATGGAAACAGTTGGAGTGAAACATTATCTTTATACATTGCCCTCCTATAGTGTTGGAACAGTGAGGCCAATTCCTTTTTTTGCCATAGACTGAAAACATTTTGGTTTGATGAATATGAGACAAAAATAGGAGACAAAAGATGAACATTTCATCTTTTACTTCCAGGTAATGTTCTGATACACAACATAGAGGATAGCACCTTTTGTTTGAACCAACCCATTTTTCATGTGAGCAAACGTATTGAAACAGATAGACTTAAAAAGGATTAAAATGAGTAAGGCTTTTGTCTCATATTCATCTTTTGATGTCAAACGCAAATGTTTTCAGCCTATGGCAAAATAAAGGAATTGGCCTCACTGTTCCAACACTATTGGAGGCCACTGTATTACTGATAAATTTTCCCTCATTCTTCTTCAGAAAATGCTTACACATCACAATGAAAGCATGTATTGATATGTGTATAAGCATGTATATGATATACATGCATAAACCAGATATTTAAAATAATTATTGTTGGAGTCTGGTCAGATGTTGAAGTCTGGAGTTAAGGGGTAAAAGCTTCAGCTGTTTTGTCAGATTAAGAAAACTTCATGTTGTTTTCTCCAAAAACATTTTTTGCAGAAAACTGAATTCTATGAAAGCGAAGAATGATTTTTATACCCGCCTTGGGGTGTGGTTTCCCTTAGTGTTTCCAGTTGTGTGTCAGGGTAGCCAATAGAAGGAGGTTTGGATGTAAGGACAAATCATGTATATTCCACATTAGCTTAGTACAGCTAGTGAGAAGCAGGGTGTGGTCTGGAAGAACGTTTGAAATGTGAAGAGAGCAGGAAGGCATGTGAAGTGTATTATTGTTAACACTCAGTGCTGATGGATGTCTGGATCTTGTCAGACATCTTGACACCAAAGGTACTGAAAACAACCAGAATCTAACAGGAGGAACTTAAGGGAAACCTTACTTGCAACGCTCGTGCCCCCATCTATTTAAAATAAAGGTTTTATTAATGTCATTATGTGTCTCAAAATACAGTGAAGATTTACATACACACACTTTAACAACGGTAAGAAGTGTTACCAACCAAGCTGGCAGACCCCCGAACCATAGTAAAGAGACCTCTGAAGACCGCTAGCTCCTTTAGCTTGAATTAGCTCATTACTGCAACAACACATTAAACTACTGCACTTTGTCTGTGTTGAAGAACGGCACTGCAGGATGATACACAGCCTCTCTTATTATTGTGCGGCTCTCGCAAAAGAGGAATAACTCAAAATTTGCAGTGTGACAGAGATATTCACTTGCAGCTTGCTAATGTAAACACCCGGCACACATTACTTCCTGCTTCACCTAAACACCTCTCTGACGTCACATGCAACACTCAGTACACTCACATCTCATACCTCCTACAGCACACACATACACAGCTCCTCACACACACACACAAGTCACACACACCAGGATTAGCCTGTAACAGAAGTGTAAAAACATGGCGATCATTGGAGCTTAAGTTTCCCTTAGATTTACTCACAGCTGCCGATCAGGAAGCTGTGAATCTGGAATCAAACTTCAGCTTTAACTTTAACGACAGTGCTTGATATAAAGGGATCACTCTGCTTTGTGGGTTCCCATCACTCCATCTTCTTTGCTCACTTTGAGTGTGTTGATCCACCTCTGTCATCCTCAGTATCTTTGGTAATCCTGTAAAATTCTCTCCAATTAGCCTGTCCCTTCAATATCCTGTTTAAAACATCCACATCTTAATTTTTCATGACAACAGCTGATTGGGCAACAGTGAAACGTTACTCCCTTGCACTCCCTTGACCGGTGTTTCTTTAATGGCTGGAGTTTGTTCTCATACAAACCTGACATCTTGTTGAGACCAACAGCCACAAACCGAGCAGGAAAAAAAGAGCTGCTGGATCTATTGTTGTCTGTTGCGTTGTTGTCTGTCATGTTGCGTTCAATGTCGTTGTTTGTTGCTGTTGCACTGGTACGTTATGCCACCATTCCAAACCATACCGTACTATGATGGAAACACAGAATTTGTTGTGTGACATCAGCTGCTAGATCTATATGGTTTGTATATTACCTCTAAATTTCATAAGTTCATGTTTGTTTTTAGGTGACTGGTGTTCTTATTTTGTATTCAACAACAACAATGTCTTTGTCTCTACACTGTAGACGCTTAACAAGAACAACCTCCATGTGAATGAGGAGACATGCAACCACTTCCCCTCCCCACTGGCCTCCACCAATATGTTCAGCACCACCTACTATCCTCCAAATCTGGGCAAGTACGACTTCCATCCAGAGTCTCCCTGCAGGACCTACATGCACAGCTGAGGGAAGACTGGAGCCAACAGCAGCCTGGAGGGTTTCAAGAGATTATCCTGCTATTAGACACAACCCTAAAGGACAGTATATGAAAGGGAAAAAAATTAAAGGTGCCGTGAGTAAAATGTAGCAACATTTATTGGTGAAGAAGCATGTTGCTGCTGAATATCCCTCACCTCACTCTTCCCTTCCAAATGTGTTGGGGAACCTATGTAGCATTCTTCAAAAGTTAGTTTGTCCATGTGGGAGACTGTAAAGACATAGCAGTCCAAAAGGGCTGCCTCTGTAGAGCAGGGGTCGTTCTGGGCTAATGCAAAACAACTCATACATTCAGGTGCAAACTTATAACAATTAAGTACATTAAATATATGTTTTTCTTCAATTTCTGCTTAATGAAAATAATTTAAATGATTTAATTTTGGCCCTTTTTAAAGAAATATTCTCACATGCTTGCGATAAATAGCTTAGCTTAGCATGAAAGGTACCTGGTTCCAACCAGAGCTGTAAACTCAAATAAGTCTAATTAGCTAATTTGATCCCGGGTGTTCAGTCTTTGTGGTTGTGTGCAGGGCTGGTGTAGCTACTAGGGAAGCACAATATTATCGCCCTGTACAATTATTATTTGTTTTATGTTTATTTATTTTGCACAATGAAAAAAATCTACATCTGCTGCAACATGAGTATTATATATCTTCAGTTGGACACAGGGAAAAAAAACATATATATCAGTACTGATACATCAATGTATTTTAAAATAAAATACCAAATACCCAACTAATAAATGTATCAAAATAAACTACTGTATTTTTGTATTTTCAAAACACTGAAAATATTCAGATTTAAGGAACTCTTTATCAGTAACTTTATCTACTGTCTTGGCGTTCAGTAACAGATGGCCCACAATCAATCAGCAAACAATCCAAATGGATGATCTGACAACACTAATGGTGTGTTTCTTTACAGTACAGTTGCAATATAATATTTACTTAGAAGCCAATAATCATAACACGATGATACACAAATTCAGAGTCTAGAAGACTCAATTATTATCCAATCCAATCACTACATGGAGAACAAATAAATGAAAACATTTAAAACAGGGTAACTCAAATGTGGCTTTGGAAGCTGTGCTTCTTTCACAAGTCCAGGCAAATTAAAGTAGACACCAAGCACCATGACATCCAATCTGCAGCAGGACCTCAGGTATTGTATTCTTATGATGTCATCATGTTGTTTCAAAGAAATTGAACTGTATGTATTTTACAGTATTTTAAAAATACTTGACATTGCAGTATGTTGATACAAAATATGAAGGCATTTTCATCTTCTCAATAAAATACAAATTACAAAATAATATTATGTATTTGAAATACTTTTAACTTAAACCCAAATACCTAGTTATCAAGAAGTACTGCCCATCCCTGTGTACCAGTTATTGGCCCAAGCAAATCTATTGGCAAAAAGACCAATATCGTGCATCCATAGTAGCTACAGCATTTAGCTTCACTAAAATCGCAAACCTTCCTTATTACACATCTGTGTGTTCTTGGATTCTATGAATGAGATGCAGGTTTTAAATGATGGCAGACGGAAAGCTAGCAAATCATATCCTGACCGCTGCTCTAGACCTCACTCTAATTTTTACCAACAAGCAAGTGGACACATTACCCAAATGTTGAACTGAAGTGGAACTAAACCCCTAAACCTCCCTTACTGCTCCCACTTCTCTTGCATTTTTCAAAATCAGGCATTGGGCATTATTGGGAGTTATTACACTTAGTTACACTTTAACACCTTTTCTACCAACTTGTTGGAAGAACTTGCCTCACATCTCTGAGGAACAACTGTATATTTCAACTGGACGTCCCTCTCACTTCCAACTCACAAGTGAGTTCAGGACAGTGTTAAAGCAGGCAAAGACCTCCGGGTCCAGGGCTTCAACTGAACTACAGACTCTGTATATGTCAGCTGCATTTCCACTGGACTGTGAAGAGACTCATCTGCTGCTCACGTATGTTATGACTGAAATCTGTGAAACTGTGAGTAGACAACACACATCATCCTTCACTGTGTGTGTGTGTGTGTGTGACTGGAGAGAAGAAACAAACAGACTTCTTTGCTTTTTAAAGCAAATAGCTTTGCTTTTGCTTTGTCCACATTGGAAAACACTGAAGAGGACATTTATGGACATGCCTCACTAAGAACTGTACATCACTGAAGTCTTTTTCTGACTTTTCTGTCAAAAGATGAGACAAATTATTTTCTTCACATATGTCACTTTGTATTTGTGTCAACATATATTTTGTACCTCCTTTGGGACATTTTATTTTTTGTTTTTTTACTACTGTATCATAGATGTTAATGCAGAGGTCTCAAACTCGCGGTCTGTGGGCCACTTGCGGCCCTGAATCAATTTCATGCAGCCCTCGAAATATCAAGTTATAATGATTGTTTTCCTCTCTGTTGTTTTATTTACAGACTCATTTTGCATCACACATACGTTTATTTATTCTTGCATATCATATTATTTTGAAATTCTATGAAATATCATCATGAAAATCATTATCATGATATAAGATTGTGAAATCCCACCCTGACACTCACTTAACAGTTTTTTTCCCCTAAAAATGTAGACGCTGAGTGGCCCCCAGGTCTCTCGAGTTTGAGACTCGACCAAATACAATGCAGCTGTACCTGAACACACCATAGAAGAGCTTTTCAGCAACAAATGTATCTGACAAAAATAACACAACAATATAAAATAGATTTTCAAGAAGGTAAAATAAACCTTGTTTTGGGGGAAATTGTTCTTATAGTTTTGCCCAAAATGAAAAATAATCTTGGCAAGAAAAAACATCTAACTTTATCTTAAGATATTATGGCTTACTTCAGGCGTTAATTGTCAGTAACAAGTGTAAACAATGGTTTGCTTGAAATTCTAAGGTATAAATGCTTAAAGGGGAATTCCGGGGTTTCTTGACCTGGGCCTTATGTATGTTTATAAATGTGAGTGTGTACGTTAATAGTACTGACAAAAAGTTTCACGATGGGTCCAGTAGATGGCCTCGGGCGCAGCCGCGACAAGCAGCAATGGCTTTATAAACATAGGGTCCAGGTTGATAAGTCAACTTAATCAAGTAAAGGAAGACTAATTTTAAGTAAATATTTCAAACATGACAGAATTTCTTTACTTGTGATGCAGTGCTCTTATATTTTGACCTGTTTTTTCCTCATTTTAAGTCACATTTCAGTCTGAAAGTTGATACATTCATACAAGTAAAATGAACTTACCCCACTGGCAGACTCATTTTTAAAACAAGAAAAATAAAATCAATTTAAGAATCTTTATTTAGTTTGGCTGTTTTGCAGTGATACCTAAATTGTCTTATTTCTAATATTTGCAATATAAAACTGTGATAACACTGCAAAAACAGGTCATTTAAATATTCTTAAATTGGCTAGAATTCTTAAAACTAGCTTACAAATCTAGTCACTTTCAGAGTGCTATGTGCCTTATAACAGACCAAAAACTAGACAAAATTTAAGAAACTTACTTAAAATTATACAAAACATATTGTTCCTTGATTGGGATTTCATAGCTTGTTACTTGTAGTTAGAAGGTAACTACTAGCCTAGTAGTAAGCTGTAATATCTTATTGAGACCAATTTATATATATTTTTTCTCAAAATATTATTATTCTCGTGCAAAATTTGCTTGCCAAGAACACTTTTCTTATTAGGCAAAAAATAATTTCCCCGAAATTTGGCTTTTGTACTTTCTTGAAAATCTATTTTTGCAGTGTAATAATCTGGTTAAAAAATACTACATCTTGTTTTTTCACCGTGTACTGTAAAGAGTGGAAAACAGTGGTCGCCTGGAAGAAAACCACAATGTCAAAAACATTTTTTTAAGAAAATAGCTTACATTCTGGTTTAATACAGAATGCTAGTAAGCAAATATGGAAAGAACATGTTCTAAAATGTAAACTTGATGTTCTCATAAGACTTGGTGGATTTTGTACCTATGGCTTGGTACAGATTGGAAGCGTCTCATTTTACAAACACTGGATTATGTGTCACATGGTACCTCTAAAAGAAAGTATCTTTTGTCAAAGATTGCTTTGAAAATACACAATTCATACATTTAGCATTTCAGCCTGACTTTCTAAACTTAAGGATGAATTGAAATGGAATTGGAATCATCACAATAGTAGCTCATTTTAAAAGGAATCGACACATATTTGCTTTAAATAATGTTTAAATATACACCATGTGGGTTTACACTATCTGACGGTTCTTTTCATATTAAGTTGATCTGTTATCTGTTATATGTATATTACACACACAGTATATGTTGTGTTTCTTAAATGTAAATACCATAAAATGAAATGAATTGAGGTGTTTTTCACCTTATGTAGTTTATGTTGCATGAAATGAAAAAAATAATCTTGGCAAGTAAGTTTTTCAATACAAAAAAAATCTAACTCTTTTTTTTTTAGCTTTAAATACAAGTAAAATTAATAAAGTGAATTATCACAAATTGTTGTGTGTGCAAATACAAAATTCTTAAACTCAGTTTAATCAAACCTAGCCTAAATTTTGGGCAGTTTCATCTAATTTTGGCCTGTTATTCACAGTGGCCGACCTGCAAACGCACTGCAATGACCCAAAAGACATGCAGGAGGAGACATGAGCTGCAAAAAAAGATCTGCAGAAAGAAACAAAACACATGCATCAACATAAACACGCTGCAAAAACAAAACAACGCAAAACCTAAAAACACACCCCCCCCCCAAACACACGCAGGAGAGAAAACACCTAAAGCTCTACGACCAGCCGTTGTCATACTCTGGGACTACTTAATTCTTACTTTATTAAAAGGTTATCTGACTGAAATCAAGCTTTCCGACACTCGTTTATAATCAGATATATCTGATGCTGAATTTTAATGTCTGAATTACAAAGGGATTTACGTTAAAAAGCCTGCAGTCAAGCTGATTTTAAGGACATCGATGTCTGGTTTTCAAAATAAAAAACTCAGATCACCGTATCTGTGTACACGTTTGAAAGCACATCTCGTCACTGCTATGTTTCAGAGACCTATTAATCGGACATAAGCATCTGTACAAAGTACTGTATACATTGATATCTGATAGTGTACTTGTGTACTGTAAACAAGATGTACTGTACAACGTTTCTACGCCCAGGGCGAACTACTGCCAGATTGAAACACTGATCATAAAAACTATAATAAAATAAGAATTAAATAGTCGCAGAGTATCATAAGTAGTATAAGTAGTATAAGGTATAAATAATAATAAATATTTTCGCAGCTGGATACAAATGGTTTTTTTGTTTTTTTCAACAGTGAATTACATTAAAATTAAATAAAACTGCGTATTAATATAATACACAGGCTATATTGGCAAAAAGGGAGGGCTATGGATAGTCACCTCTTGTGGGTGGGACAGTTTTAAGGAGGTAAATAGAAACTGCTATAGCATGACACAAATCTATACAATTCTTGACATCCCGTCTTGTTGCCAGCCTCTTTCTTTGCACTCTATTGTGCGCCGTCTGAAAAAAGGCGCACTCATATTTTCATACACAGGTAAGAACTTTTTTATTATCTATTTATGTCATTATTGATAATATAACCAAATCAGCATCTTTACATACATTGGGCTTTATTGTATCAATAAATGGACCATGGCATTGTTACAAACAAGATAAGTTCCATACATTTTAATTACCCAAGCATAAGGTAATCCTTTTTGTGTGTGACAAAAAATATACAATGCTGACCACATGTTGTTGCGAGGTCATTTTTGACCTGTTTTCTAGAAAAAAAGCTGTAACTCTCAAAAAATACCCATGGTTATGATTTGTAATATAAATAGTCAGCCAGTGTCCACCAGACATGTGAGGGATGTGTGTTACAATTAACATAGAGGGAAATTTACACATCTGGTGTTCAGGGAGCTTATCCAGCAAATCGGTATCATTAGGGTTCGAGCAACAAGGTTGCAAGAACCCTATTGAAACTGGAAGGATTATTATTATTATTATTATTGTTATTATTATTATTATTATTATTATTATTATTATTATTATTATTATTATCATTATTATTATTGTTATTCTTATTCTTATTATTCCCCCAAATGAATTGCATTTTTGAGGCCTTTCCCATACCCCAAAACTCACAGATTTTTGTGACCATAATTTTCTGGTTTACATTTGTGGACTAAACACTGCCTTTTTTTAAAAAATGTTTTTGTGTTTTTATGTACACTGAAAAAACAGTATTCATGTCAGAGGTTTAACTGATTTCAATAATAGATGCTGGTCACAATTCAATTTGTATTGTACAGAAGTGTATTGCTGCCACACAATAATATACAATACAATAAACTCATCATGTTATATAAAATAACCAGATCTATTTATTTTGCTGGTGGGGCATCAATACACTTCTGTAGTGTTGTGATTTGGCTCATGATAGTTCTTTGAGTCCCTCACATACAAAGTTTTGGACTGGACTAGAATGAATTTCACCATACTGAAATTATTAACAGGACATAGTCGATTCATCCAATGCAGAATATTTTTAACTTAAGTATTCATAGGCCAGTGAGTAGCACTATTCTTTGCTGTCTACAGCTATAACCACAAGCTCACCAAAATAAACAAACGTATATACTATATGTATATGTACACAAGATTCTTTAAATGTCTTTTATATGTATTCTTTATTTACCCTTTACCCTTTTTTATGTGCCCCCTTTCAACTCTTATTTTCTGCCTCAGAGGTCAAATCAGTTTTATTTCAGTGTGGATCTTTTTTGAGGTCTGTCATGAGCCTCTGGAAGCAGCAGCTAAACCCCTGTAGGGATACGGCCATTTCCCATCTTCACTCTGGGTGTGGCCTGCCTCCCTGTCCGATATGATCAACAGTGGGCCCTTGATGCAAAGTTTTGCATCACTAGGAAGTTAGCCGACATTAAGGGCCGAGATTTATTCCTTGCCCCGGGTTTCGCAGTTACTGACACTAGCAGCCTGTGTGTCCTGCACAGGCCTGGACTGGCCATCGGCCCACCGACGCACATTCTGGCCTGGGGCTGTCATAATTTAATCAAAAAAGTATATTATAAATGATTTTTATCGACTGCAACGGTATTTGAAACACGAGATGCTCGACGGCCCACCTGCACAAACTGTTCTGGAAGGATGTCACATGGTCACCTGTGATGCCTCCAGGGTGCAGTGCTCTCCCAGATCCACTTTTGCCTCACAGACACTTACTCCGGCAGAGCACAAGTACTCGTGTGGGAGAGGGAGGCCTTGGCATGTCTACCTATATGTGCGGGCCTTCACCATCCGCACAGACCATCAGGTGCTGACGGCACTGCTGGCGACCCAAGACTCTGGGCACAGACCCATGAGGCTGCTGAGGTGCACTGCCTGGCCAGAGTACTACTCATGGCGCATGAGGGGCATTTGGGGGTGGTCAAGGTGAAGCAGCGATGTCAAGATATAGTGTGGTGGCCCCACATAGACTCTGAAAACTGAATAAAACTCTCAAAAATGGAATCCGAGGAGGAACAAAACCCTTCAGTGACACACTCAACCAAACCCTCCTGACCTTCTGGGCATCCAAGCGTTCCACCACAGGGGGGTCACCTGCGTTGCTCATGATCTGACATGAGCTAAAGCAACCACTGGACTACTTGAGGGATGAGCCAGTCCCTGAATGTGGGAGACCAGGGCTCCAAAAGGCCAGAGCTCAGGTCTCAGGTTTACAGATTTGGATGAAAGGGAGATTCTAACACTGGCGGACCCCCTCACTTTCTGCAGGGGACTGGGTCAGGATTAAACACCTCCATCGCCAGATTAAGCTATAGAGTCATACAGGTCGGACTATTTTTTGGTTTCCATGGGGTCCCATGTTCTATAGTCTCCTGTTGCATGGGCATGGTTAAGTTATGTTCTGCAAGTGACAGGTTACTGTGCCTTTAAGAGTTGCGGCATGGATATACTGTTGTGTTAATCCTGTAGCAGTGCAGTAAAGTCAACAAAGCTACACGGTGTGGTTACTGAACCCATGCAAACATAACAGATATGATTAGGATTACGGTTGGAGTATGTCTCCAAGGAAAGGTTTGTAACTCAATGTGGTGTCCTATGAAGTCATGGAAGCCACCTTTGTGTATGTGTGAGAAATCTGTTAACAATAATACATTTAAAACATTGCAATATTTTTATTTGAAATATCATGATTTTTTTTTTTTAATAATAAAAACATTTTTACACTATAACACATTATGTGGTGTTTTCTTATAAATTATTCACATGATATAAACTCGAAAATCATGTTTTACTTTTGTCACACTCTGGTTTTGAAAATTAATACATAAGAGCATCTGATGCGTTTTTCCCCTTAATGCCTTTATTTGGACAATGCTGACATCTGCTGGCGAAAGAAGAGAACACATGCAGTTACTTATTACTATGGTACACTAATACTAATCAACGTTAACATAATAGACTGTGTAACATATTAACATTGGTTAGTGTGTGTTTTCTTTTAGCAGTGTCCAACACTGGTGCTTCAAATGGGACAGACAGGGAAGTTACTGATTTTACTGATGTGTCCACAAACCAGCAGCAAAACACATGCACTGGATTTGGTTTACCTGTGTGAGTTCTTTCTTTCTTTTTCGCTCATTCCTTCTTTCTTTCCTTTCTGTTCTCTTTCAGTCGACTCTTTTTGTTCATTCTTTCCTTATTTCATCCCTGCTTTACTTTTACTGTCCCTTCTCTCTTCTTCTTTCTTCCAGTCCTTTTCTTTCTCTCTCTCTCAGAACTGGGAGATGTTTTTGAAACAGACACTTTACATCTCTTGAAATATATAAAAAAAGATGCGAGATAAATGCAAAATATGCACGTAAAAAGAAAAATGTAAATATAAAATATAAACAGTGATACAAAGAAGAAAGAAATTATTAGAATAAAGTAAAAATATGATTGTTGTGTTTAAAAATATAAAGACATACAGCATGACTTTGTTCATTTAGTACTTTTAGAAAGTGCCGTCTCAGGACAGATTAATAAAATACATATTTGTATACAAATTCTGCCAATAAACCTTTAACTTAACTGTAATCTGAAATAGTGTGTTTTGGTTTCATTCCTTCTAAATTGGTTGATTTTCCTCACAATGAAGTGTTGTAGTGCAACCAGCAGGGGGCGTGACAGCCACTTACACTGTGAAGCTTCACCACATCAGCCTCAGGAACAGTAACAGATGGAGAAGCAGAATAAAAAGAGAGTGACACACACTTTGTGTGACAATTTAGAAGTTTGAAGAACTTTTTTTCTTACTTGTTATAAAACAGCTATTTAATGATTGTTTAATGATTATATTTATTTATTAAGGATTTATGAACAATAGGTTATTGTTCATTGTTGTCATTGTTATTGTCATTGTCATTGCCAGACGTCAGCAGGGAGAACAGTCCATGGTGGAGGTGGGTGTGGTCAGAGAGGATCTGGTGAGCCCTGGTTAGGCAGCGCCTGTGTGCAATGTCCTGGATGGGTGGGAGTGGAGTCCCAATGATCTTCTCCGCTGTTCTCACCACCCTCTGCAGAGACTTCCAGTCGGAGGCCTTGCAGCTCCCAGACCAGACAGAGATGCCACTGGTCAGCAGGCTCTCGATGGTCCCTCTGTAGAAGGTGGAGAGGATGGGAGGGGGGAGAGACACCCTTCTCATCCGTCGCAGGAAGTGTAGGCTCTGCTGGGCTGTCTTCACAAGGGAGGTAGTGTGAAGTATCCAGCTGAGGTTGTCTGTGATGTGAACCTCCAGGAACTTGGTACTGTTGACAATCTCCACCGTTGTGCCATTGATGAGGAGTGGTGTATGGCTGGGTCGGTATCTTCTGAAGTCGACGATGATCTCTTTTGTCTTGTCGACATTCAGGAGCAGGTTGTTCACCCTGCACCAGTCCACCAGATGTCGCACTTCCTCTCTGTAGGCCAGTTCGTTGTTGTCCTGAATGAGGCCCACAACTGTTGTGTCGTCCGCATATTTTAGGATGTGGTTGGTGTTGTACCTGACAGTCGTGGGTCATCAGGGTGAACAGCAGGGGACTCAGGACGCAGCCCTGTGGGGAACCGGTGCTCAGGGAGATGACACTTGAGGTGTTGTTACCCACATGGACAGACTGGGTTCTGTCGGTGAGGAAGTCCAGCAGCCAGTTGCACAGGGGGGTGTTGAGGCCCAGGGGGCCCAGTTTGTGTACCAGGTCCTGGGGGATGATCGTGTTGAATGCTGAGCTGAAGTCCAGAAACAGCATCCGCACGTGGGTGTTCTTGTCCTCCAGGTGCTCCAGCCTCAGATGGAGAGTAGTAACCCTAACCCATGGAAATGATGTGGTCCTTAACCACCCGCTCGAAGTACTGGGATGATCGTAGCAGACTTAATGCATGGGGGACAACAGCCTGGGTCAGTGACGTGTTGAAGATGTCTGTGAGCATGCGGGCCAGCTGGTCTGAGCACTCCTTGATCAGCCGTCCTGGGATGTTATCAGGGCCAGATGCTTTCCGTGCGTTAACTTTTCTCAGGGCTCTCTGTACAGCAGTGGTTTCGAGCCTGAGTGCCTGTTCATCGAGGTGCGGGTGGCTTTCCTCGCGGGGGTGTTGTTCAGAGCTTCAAATCTCCCAAAGAAGTTGTTGAGCTCATTGAGGATGTCGTCTCGGCAGGGTGAGGGTGTGGCTTTTTAGTCTAGGGTGTGGCTTTGTAGTCTATCATATCAGAAATTGTAAACATAAAAATGTTTAGTTTCTGGTGTAACACTAATGTTGATGACTTAATTGTCTTACCACTAATAAATGACTTAAAACAACTTGGTGTTTTTTATTCAGTAGGGGTGTGCGATCCATCCATCCATCCATTTTCTACCACTTTATCCTCCATCGGAGGGTCGTGGGGGATGCTGTGCCAATCTCAGCTGACATAGGGTAATAGGTGGGGAACCCCAGTCCATCACAGCACCACATATAGAGACAAACAACCATTTAGAGTGTTTACCTAATCCCCATATTGCATGTTTTTGGACTGTGGGAGGAAGCCGTAGAACCCGGAGAAAACTCACGCACACACGGGGAGAACATGCAAACTCCATGCAGAAAGGCCCTTGTTCCAACCGGGGAGAAAAATAAAATGGGAGAAACCTCAGGAAGGGCCACAGAGGAGGGATCCCGCAGGATGGACAGATATAAAGTAGGTGGATGAGGGATGAGGATATGAGGATATAATATTAATGTTATCAGTAATGAGTAGCTATATAATATATAGTAATGTTTATGATGCAAAATGAATCTGTTACTTAAAGAAAAAACATACATAAATAAATCATAACTTGACATTGCTCAGAGGACCATATGAAAACAGCTAGAGGGGCTGCATGTGAGTTTGAGACCTCTGCTCAAGACCATACTTTTGTATGCATCTTGTGACTAAAGCGGGTATGCCAGTGGATGGATGGATGGATGGATGTGGGCAATGACACAACAAAAGTTCCTATTCATGATTAAAAAAGGCACATCACACTTGCTTAATTTACTGCTGACTGTGTACTGTGTTGTCAGTGAAGCCATGTTGTTTGTTTAAATTGACACATTTGTGTCCTCCAGCTATTACTGTAGTGCTCATTGTCATGTTCCTGTATGTAAATGAGCTGTGTGTGTTTACAGCTGTTACCACTTTACATTAGACACTAAAGCAGATGCCCAAGGCATTTTACGGCCCGCGGGCCACATACGGCCCTTTGGGCATCCCTGTCTGGCTACTGTCTGCACTACACCATAGTAGTATAGTATAATAGTATTCATTATATAGTGTGAAAGAGGGGGATACAGAGAACAGGGTTAGATGGAGGAGGTTGATTCGCTGTGGCGACCCCTGAAGGGAGCAGCCGAAAGGAAAAGAAGAAAAAGAAGTGTAGCAATTTGATATTTTTAAAGGCGACATAGACCGGAAGCTCCAATTAACGCTGCGTTTATGAAACCCTAAAGTTTCAGAACAAGCAGTTCAGCCACTGCTGAGAAAATAGGGTTTAATTGTTTTCCTGGGCTCTGCGAAACGGATCGGCACTTCCGTATGTTGATGATGTCATCAGAAATCCTCACCACTCCTCTCACCACCGTAGCTCCTCCTGGTGCGGCACTAGTCCGGGCGCATCCGGTTGTGTACATTCAACTGCAGAAGAACAAGAACTACTCTCGTTGTAGCTGCTGAGATGCAGAGGGGGAGCTGTGTATCTGAGAGCTGGCCTACCAATGACGTCACTTCCAGGTACCTGGCCAATCACAGGACAGTGGGAAAGCTCTCGTTGGCTGGCCAATCACAACACAGTCCACGTTCTGGGGGTGTGGTTTTGGTCTGAAACGTCAGTGAGGAGAAATTTTGATCGGCTCGTTTGCAGCGACAAGGAGGTTTTTAACCATGAAAACAAGTTAATATATGTAAGTAGACCTCCATAATTAACGTATATGTGCGATACCAGCATTCATGTCACCTTTAATACAGTTGGTTAGTAATTGTGTTTATTGTGTGTTTGTATGCTGCCAAATTTACACCAAAACAATACAATTTACTTTTTTTTAGATAAAAGAAATACAATGAAATTAAAATTAATTCAAATTTGGCCTGGCCTTCAACAATATTTTTTGTGTCTCATGTGGCCCCTTGGGGAAAATAATTTCCCACCCTTGCACTAAAGTGTGTGTTTCATATTGATACACTTCACTTCACGTTAGTAAATTGCCCCAGGGTGTCCCTCACAAAATATCACCCTTAAGTGGGATTTGCTTGTGGAAACATTAGTTTCCCTTTTATATCAATCTGAATTTCAGTGGAAAATAGGTAAATGGCCTGTAAAGGGCCACCCTGAGGTGATCTACTATTAGTGTAAAGCAGACTTTGTTTGTGGAAACAGGAACTTTCCTTTTTCTAATTGTCAAAATTTGGTTAGAATATCAGTCAATTCTGCCATTTCAGAAGTCTTTTATTTTGAAAGTCCACATCCACCTTCTGCTGGAGGCTGCTGCTCCACATGCTCTCTCTCTCTCTCTCTCTCTCTCTCACTCTCTCTTATGATTACTTTAATAACAGCTAGCCCACGGTTAGCAATCAAATGCTAACACAGTATGGTTTGGCTATCATACATGTCTATGAGCTATAAAATGACAATATACACAAGCAAACGTATAAACGTGTCTTTATAAGGTGAAAGCCACCGTAGTTCTCAGGGAAGGGAGGGATAATGGTAAATGCTCTGTATTTATATAGTTATTTATTTATATAGCGCTTTTAGATGACCACTCAAAGCTGCTTTACACAAGTTTTACCACTCACCCACTCACTCACACTTGCCGGCAAAGCCATCAGGAGCAAAGCTGGGTTAAGTGTCTTGCCCATAGACACATCGGCATGTAGACTAGCGGTGCTGGGAATCAAACCCACAGCTGAGTTGAAAGAGTACTTGCTCTACCACCCAGGGGAGGGGTGAGTAGAGGACCATTACTTCGTTGCAATGGCGAGTTTATCCTCTAGATATCACTTGAAATTACAAACTTCACCTTTAGGCTTAAATATTGTCTTTGTTTTCTTCAAAAGGATAATGATAGAATACATAGTTTTAAGTGCTTTATGGATCTTTGTTGACTGCATTTACATATAGGAGACTTTTCACAGACTGCACTGAGGAGGTCCAATGCCACACTGCCACCCCATGTAACATTTTCTAGATCCGCCACTGGTTGTGCTTGAACTTGTTATCTGGCTGGTGCCCTTTTAAGACAGCGCCCTCCTCTAGGTTCTAAAATGGTTTCGTCCATTCTTCAGGCGTTTTGAGTGACGCGCGCGCCACAAAATATGCGCGCGTGAAAGCGTGGTCGCGCGCGCAGCAGCTCAAACAGCAGAAGCGCCACAGGCAGCTGTGTGAAGCAGGAGCAGAGTGACCGGCGCTCATGTTCTGCTGTGAGGCGTGAAGCTGGAGCACGCAGCCCGGAACCCGCCTTCCCTCCGCTGGGCTGGACCCGAGCAGCCAGCGCTCTGGACCGATGTCCTGGCCGAAATGTCCCGACACATATACATACGGAACAAGATAGGAGAGGGCATCCAGGCGCCCATCTTCCACGTGAGTCATCCCTGTTTGTTTTACACTTAAAGGGAAGAAAGCCACAAATAAATTAAAAATTATAAATCATTGTTAAAAAAGAGAGGACACAGCCACATATAGAGGTTTCAACTTTCAGTGCTTAACATTTATTTATGCATGCTTTTAGTTTGTAAAGTATTTTTTCTTAGTTACTTTAGTATTTATTTAATTTCAAGAAACACCAAAGATAAAATACTAGCGATTAGAACACACATTGACAGAAATGAATGAAGAGAAAGGTGATTTAATAGGATATTCGGATGAAATAAAATGAAAAAGATATACAAAGATGATTCAAAAATATCACATAAAATGGTAAAAATAAACCTAAATGTACAGGGCTGTACTAAAGTATTAAGGTTATAACTTTGTTGGTTGAGCAAAGTTGTATTTATTTTTATTATTTATTTATACTCTTAATGTAACCAGGAAGTAGAGAATAATTCAGAATAACTTTTACGTGCTATGGTCACTGGATATGAACTCTTGTGGCAAAACCGTCAAACTTTGATAAATAATCTTGCAAATTATGATTTCATGTTTGTCAAATTCTTTAATGCAGTGAAAAAACAATCTGGTTGAAAATTACTTAGATTGGTAACACCTAAATTAATTAAGTTTATTCAAACTAAAATAAGTTGTCTTCATATAATTTGGTACATTTCTTTTCGGTAAATCTTTTTTTCAGTTTGGATTATAAATTGACTATATATATTTGCTATATATATTTGCAATTTCCAGTAAGTGCTAAAGTCAAACAACATGTGTCTTGAATATATCTGTTTTTATGTTATGATTGACATTTCAGAGCGCCATCATTTCCAACATTTTTTGACATTTTATGGACCAAACCACTAATTGAGAAAGTAGATATAATTATGAAACTAATTGTTATTGCAGGTTTAAATACAAACATTAAAAACATTTCTCGAAATATGAATTAAAGATGCATTGGTGTTTTAACTGTCATACTGTGACCTTATTGTTCTGCTTTGACTTTCTCCACCATGTTCTTTAATAATACATCTATTATAATGTTATTATCTAGTACTTAGTAAACGTGGTAATAAGTAAATACTTCACTGCAACGTCCATCTTCTTTGCAATGCTGTGTAAATTGGATATGAACTGCAAGAGTTGGTTGTCCCAAAAGATGTCCCAGTCTAAGCCAAAAATAAATAAATAGTGTAAGTGTAAGCAGATTTGTGACAGGTGATCTGTCTTGTCTAAGATTATTAAAGTGAAGCTGTCCGCTGATTTAAACTGCAGTAAATTTCTCCTCAACCTTTTTTGCCTTTGGTCTGCATCGAGAGGCAAAAGTAAGACGGTGACCCAGATTAACGACCCCGTTTTTATGAATTCAGGGAAGTAGGTTCTGACTTTTTAACAGTGACATTGTCATTACCACGTGAGGCAGAAATGGGGCAAGTCACTTGCAGATAATTAATTCAGCTCCCTGGAGATGTTCTCTGTGGGTATATTTGGATTTTTGGAAGAGAAAGAGAGAGAAAGTCAGGTGACATGGAAAAAGTAAGTATGCAGGGCGCAGGAGGGTGGGCTGAAAAGTTCATATGCTGTTTAAGGAGTTAATGCCAGAGCAATGAAACTTGCATTAAATTCAACCTTTTTGTGATACGAATTGATTCCTTCCAGATAAACCCACAGTCAATAGGTTATTTGGTACGAGAGACATTTTGGGATGAAACATTGGTACAGTGGTGTTACCAAATATCTGCAGAAAAAGGGGTCAGCTCTCAAGGACATTCATGCTGCCATTGCTGCTACATTAGAGGATTATGCACCAGCTTGATCAACTGTGCAATAGTGAACCTTGAAGATGACCCAAGTCTGGATGCCCTGCCACAGCCACCACCCAAGAATACATTGATCGATTGTGATCCATTGATCACCACATGGTGATGGACTACAGATGTTCGACTGTTAATCAGATAGCCAACACTGTAAACAAGTCCCGAGAAGGAGTAGACAACATTCTGCACAATGAACTTGGCATGTCGAAGGTTTCTACTCGGTTGGTGCCACAGCTTTTGACCCCTGATCAAAAGCACACCAGGCTGGTCATGTCGCAGGAGAACTTGGTACGTTCTGAGGCAGATCCATCTGGTTTTCTTCAGGGTTTGCTGACCCAGGATGAGTATTGAATGTGACACAACAAACCACAATGGAGGACATCCAGCAGCTCTTTTTGTTCCTGCTTGGTTTGAGGCTGTTTGTCTCAACAAAACGTCAAGCTTTGTATGAGAAGAGACTACGGATGTTGACGGAATACTGCTTGCAAGGGAGTGATGTCTTTCTGTCGCCCAATCAGCTGACTGTTGTGGGTGGAGCCAGTCTAGATCCACTCTGACCTTACTGTACCATTTTATGGGTATCCCAAGGGAAAGGTGCCAACGAATGGACCAGTAGGGGGCGGGGCTGGTTATTTTGGAACTATTCCAAATGGAAAAAGTAAAAAATATGTACCGTACTGTACCAAACAGGACGTTCCACTTGATGGAGACACATTACATTACATGTCATTTAGCAGACGCTTTTATCCAAAGCAACTTACAAAAGTGCATTTAAACATTTGGGTACATATAAGAGCTAGAAGTAAGTAAGAGCTTCAAGTAGAACAAACTATGAAGTGCTAGTCATAAGTGCGATGTACAAGTTTTTTTTTTGTCGTCTTAGTCGAGGTAGAGTCGGAAGAAATGTGTTTTTAGTCGGCGTCGGAAGATGTGGAGGCTTTCAGCTGTCCGGATGTCGATGGGGAGATCGTTCCACCATTTGGGAGCGAGGACAGTGAACAGTCTCGAGTTCTGCGAGTGCCTCTGCGATCCTCTTAGTGAGGGGGCAGCGAGCCGGTTTGTCGATGCAGAGCGGAGTGGGCGGGCTGGGGTGTAGGTTTTGATCATGTCCTGGATGTAGGCTGGACCGGATCCGTTTGTAGCATGGAACGCAAGCACTAGAGTCTTGAAGCGGATGCGAGCAGCTACAGGAAGCCAGTGAAGGGAGCGGAGGAGCGGTGTAGTGTGGGAGAATTTTGGTAAGTTGAAGACCAGTCAAGCTGCTGCATTCTGGATGAGTTGCAGAGGTCGTATGGCGCATGCAGGAAGACCAGCCAGGAGGGAGTTGCAGTAATCCAAGCGTGAGATGACAAGAGCCAGGACCAGAACCTGTGCCGCCTTCTGGGTTAGAAGAGGCCGAATCCTTCGGATGTTGTGCAACATGTATCTGCAAGATCTAGCTGTTGCAGCAATGTTGGCAGTGAGGGAGAGATGGTCGTCAAGTGTCACACCCAGGTTCCTTGCGGTGTGAGAAGGAGTTACCACAGAGTTGTCGAGGGTGATGGTTAGATCTGTGGAGGGAGAGCCCTTTCCTGGGAGAAAAAGAAATTCAGTCTTGTCGAGATTGAGTTTCAGGTGATGGTCAGACATCCACTGAGAGATGTCAGTCAGACAAGCGGTGATCCGTTCTGCTACCTGTGTGTCGGAGCTGTGAAAAGAGAGAATGAGTTGGGTGTCATCGGCGTAGCTGTGATAGGAAAAACCATGAGAGCGAATAACCGAACCAAGAGAGTTGGTGTATAGAGAGAAGAGGAGAGGGCCCAAGACAGAACCCTGAGGGACCCCAGTAGCTAGAGGACAGGGTTCCGACACGGATCCTCTCCAGGTTACTCTGTATGTTCGGTTTTGAAGATAGGACGAGAGTAGGGTAAGTGCAGAGCCTGAGACACCTAGTTCTTGAAGGGAGGAAGTAAGGATCTGGTGGTTAACTGTGTCAAACGCTGCAGAAAGGTCCAAGAGGATGAGCACAGAGGAGAGAGAGGCAGTCCTGGCAGTGTGGAGTTGCTCAGTGACAGCAAGAAGTGCAGTTTCGGTCGAGTGACCTGCTTTAAAACCAGACTGAAGAGGATCAAGAAGGTTGTTCCGGTGAAGGTAGGAGGAGAGTTGATTAAAGATAGTGCGCTCCAGAGTTTTGGAGAGAAAAGGAAGAAGAGAGACAGGTCTGTAGTTATTTACTTCAGACGGGTCAAGGGTGGGTTTTTTAAGGAGGGGGGTCACTCTGGCCTCTTTAAGAGTGTCCGGAAAGCAGCCAGATGATAGAGATGATAGAGACGTGTCTTTTGTAGGTTAGATTTGACCATTGCATCATGGTCAGCCTATGAACTTTTCAAATCCACCTTCATTAGCTTCTGTGTGCTCTGGCTGTGGCTCGACAAGTGACCACAAGTGGGGTGGTAGGTCTTCTTACTGCTTTGAACTGAATAGACTCTCTTGGAATGGTATGCAGCGAACAATTATTTTCATAATTGATTAATCTGTTCATTTTCTTGATTAACCCATTAGTTGTTTGGTCCAATAAATGTCAGAAACCTTTTGAAACATGTTGGTCAATGTTTCTTTATTGCCCTCACATCGAGTTTCCTTCTCTTTGCACGCTAGACAGCAAGCAACACACGTGATGCAGGATTCAAAGATGGTTCTTACCACATGAACATGTGCAATTGAAACAGTGAAACCTATGTGCATCAGTAACACCATAACCACCATGTGTAGCTTAGCACAAGTTAGCATTCAACTTACACTGCGAGCAACAGACGTTGGTTTTTCACAATGTCTACTGTGCATGTGCTGCACTCCACCAGAGGGTGCCAAGAATTTACAGATGAAAGACAATGCAGTGAACCATACCCAACTCAAATATGGGCAGACTAGTTCCCCAAACCTGGAAATGATGATGTTGTCAAATGTTTTGGTCCACAAACCAAAATCAATCAGTGATAATGATTATAGGAATAAAGGAATAAAGAAACTAGAACATATCGACAGAGTCTGCGCAATATCATAGCCCATGAATTCCAAAAATATACTACGTCAACTATACTGATACAAGCACAAGAACTGTTGAGGAATATTTAGATTATTTGGCTCTGTGCATGTCTCGCAGCTGAGACACAAATAGAGTGCTGCCGTTGTTGCAAGCGAGTGTGCCTGCATTTATAAAATAAATCAATGATTATTAGACTATAACATTGAAATGTGCAGATTCTGATATGTTCATATACTCAAAACGGATGGAGCAACCTAACACAGACAA
Organism: Solea senegalensis; assembly: GCF_019176455.1. NCBI lineage: Eukaryota > Metazoa > Chordata > Actinopteri > Pleuronectiformes > Soleidae > Solea > Solea senegalensis. The sequence goes on from NC_058022.1 coordinate 21,923,324, forward strand.
GTTAGCTTAGCGTTTTTATATGATATGCCGTGTTTGTAGTCGAGCTGTGATATGCAAACTGTTTGTGAAATGCTGCCACACTGCCGATGTCTTTGACATGAATGAAGACTGACTGTAGACTAAAATGAAAAGCTCAAAATAGATTAAAGAACTAGTGGAAACGCAACTTAACCATGCCGAGGCGAGGTAGTAACGGTGGAAACACGCCAGGTATTATCTTAAATAAAAAGTAATAACTATATTTTAAGCATGTCATTAGTAGATATTTTATTTTAGAGTGTAATGTCACTCTCCTTTGAGATGCACAAACATCTCAAAAGAAAACAACCTGTGTGCAGGTAGCTCAGGGTTTGATTACTGGCTCCGCTAGTCTACATGCCAATGTGTCCTTGGGCAAGACACTTAACCCCAAGGTTAACTAACGGCTGTGCTGGCAGTGTGTGAATGGATATGAAAGATGTGTGACGCATAGAGACGCGCTGTATGAATGTGTGAGTTAAAGGGTGTGAATGGGTGAATGGCAAAACTGTAGTTTAAAGCAGCTTTGAGTGGTTTAGCAAATATTTCACTTCCATATCAACAAATATACAAACACTGAACAAAAATGCTTGTTGTATTTTGTAAAGAAGTCTTTTTTCCTGCTGTCATACAGGTGAACAGGGGGACCTACTCGAGGAGGAGTCGCCTCAAAAGGTCTGATGGCAGCACCACCTCCACCAGCTTCATCCTCAGACAGGTAGACACTGAGCTCGATTTGATTCCTTCCCCTTTAGGATTGTATAGAAGAGGGGTGATGTGTTGCATTCACCAGGAGGAGGCAGTAATTTGCAGCTAGTATATGGGTCTAACTATTAAAATATTCTGAAAAAAGCCTTGTTACACGTCAAATCACATATCACACATTTGCCTGATAAATTACATATTAATGTGCCTTTTGTCATATTTTCTGTTTTTTTTTTAACATTTTGCGTCACAAATACAATTATTGTTCCATATCAAAACAGACACTTTTATTTTGAAATTTGATTAAATATCAAACAAAAACCATTATTTCCCACTTCGACTGAACAGTTGTTTTTTATCATTCAAAAGGTTTTTTCACTTCATTGGCCCCTCCTGACATGACTAGACATTCATCATTAGAGTTTGAGACCCCTGCCTTAAAGCTGCTGTTGTTGATTCAAGTTGCAAGGGCAACTTTTCTTTGCCCTCTGTGATTTTCAGTTAGCTTAAGCTAAGCATAGACCGGAAGCTCCAATTAGTGCTGCGTTGTGTGTGTATCTGCGTCATTACCTCGTTTATGAAACCCTAAAGTTTCTGAACAAACAGTTCAGCCACTGCTGAGAAAATAGTGTTGTATTGTTTTCCTGGGCTCTGCGAATTGGATCGGCACTTCCTTAATTTGATGTCGTCATCAGAAATCCTCAACACTCCTCTCGCCACCGTAGCTCCTCCTGGTGCGGGCACTAGTCCGGGCACATCCGGTTGCGTACATTCAACCACAGAAGAAGAAGAACTACTCTCGTTGTAGCTGCTGAGATGCAGAGCATCCACCGTGCCAGAGGGGAGAGCTGGCCTACCAATTACGTCACTTCCAGGTACCTGGCCAATCACAGGACAGTGGGAAAGCTGTCGTTGGCTTGCCAATCACAACACAGTCCACGTTCTGGGGGTGTGGTTTTGGTCTGAAACAGTGCTGCTGACGAGAGTGTCAGTGAGGAGATATTTTGATCGGCTCGTTTGCAGCGACTAGGAGGTTTTTAACCATGAAAACAAGTTAATATATGTAAGTAGACCTTCATAACTAACATACATGTGCGATACAAGCATTCAATGTCACCTTTAAGACCTACATTTAAGATAGGTCTGATTTAAAGTGAATCAGAAACAACTGTGTGGGTTTTTAAAAAACAAGAATTGCCTTTTCTTCTTATAGAGTTCTTGTTTTCCTCATTGTTTATTGGTATGTTGAGTGAGTGGGGAAGTGATTAGTAAGCATGTGAGAGATACATATTAATTATGTGCGGTCAGCCAAAAGTTAATTGAAAATGGGATATATTTTCCCTGGGACTCATAAAATGTTCCTGGGACTCATCTAAAAGGCCACCCTTGTGTCCTGGGACACATTACGGTGAAAACCTAGCAACATCACTGCTGTTTTATATCATTTTGGTGATAGATTTATAGTCAAAAAGATTAGGCTGAATTTTTTGTCGGCATTTTTATATAAATAACAGAAATTATTGGGAGGAATCTTTTAGTCCATATCGCTAGTGCCCACACTTTTTCATCTTGCAAACCACTTTTAAAATGACCAGGTATAAATAATCTGTAAATATAATGTTTCATATATCTATCTATATATGTACTTGTTTCCTGATCATTTTGTGTACAAGAGGCATGTGCAGGAGATGGAGCCAACAGCTATGGATTATATTATGGATTATGGATAGTGTTTTGTTTCAGATCAGCAGCTCACATGCAGACACTGCCTTGGAGTTATTATGCATGACCAAGTCCCAAAGAGCAGCCAACTGCTGCCACAGATAGAATGTACATTGTTTATGAGCTGAGATATTTTTACAGTGCAGATGAAGGCAGCAGAGTAGCACACTGTTAATACCGATCATCCGAGCAATCAGATGTTTTCTGATGTCACAAGAAATATTGATGTAGAAATCCTCTTAGTAACTTAAATGAGAGTTCATTATGTCTTTGAAGAAATTTGAGGAACAGTCGATAAGAGACAGCTCCTTCTCTCAAAATGCAACCTTTCTGCAAATTGGGTTTGAAGTTTGGAAATATTTATTGAGAAATAAAAGCATATGAAAGCTAAGTGATTGATCATTTAATAGTATACTTGATCGCCACAAAATATATATAAAAATGTATTCGTTATTCCCGTTGTTTATTAACAGTTTCTACATTTAATACACTTAATTGGGATTATAATTAAAAAGTAATTGTTTGTTGCAGGCGTTAGGATCAATGAACTACAACATCTCCTGAAAAGAATTCTTATTATTGGGGTATCTTGAAAAAAAAATAAAATCATAATTTGTACATTTTTAGATGTGGAATTTCTTTTTTCAGTTTTGTCATTATAGTATTTTTCAACCATCCAAGATCTTAATGGTATCAAACTGTAATCCACAAGATAACAGTGATCGACCAACAATCAGTAAAAAGTGCCTGTACCCACTTTCAATAATTCAATACCATAGTTAAACTCTTCACTCTTATCAGAGAATTATGTTAAGTAACCCACAATGAAACTATTATATTTAAATCCAGAAATATTAGATTAAAAAAAGGTTCTGACAGATTGCATGATACATCATACTTTTTAATATCATGCACAACCTGCAACTACTGATCAGCTTGATTATCACTTTAAGTCACACACACACACACAGGCAACATAAGGCCCTGGGGCCGGATCCGGTACACAAGCCATAAATATCTGGTCTGCGACAGAATCAGATGTGAAACAGAAAAATCGCCTTGTTTTTGACCAAGAGTGAACATCTAAATATTATTTTACAAGAGTTCAAAGTCTGATATGTTTATGATCTGTGCAGCTCGATACAAAAAATAATGCAAAAACATCTTGGGTTCACGTCTTCATAACAGCATTTAACATTTAGTGAAACAGACAGATATTTTTAAGTAGTCACAGGAAAGGAAATCTATCAATTTATTACAACATTTTTACTTTTAAAATATAAATTACATACATGTTGCATTTAGAAATGTGATTATTATGTTTATTTCTTTCAAACCTTTTATTTAAGCACAAATTATTTTTGATGCAAAAATATTTCCTGGACATGTGAGAAAGACTTCTGTAGCTTTTTACATTGAGACGTTTAATCACAGAAAATTTAACCAAAAGTTTTGAAAAATTTCAACGGTTGGTGTAGTCATGGTTACTGCCTGGGTTTGTGACATGGTCAGAACAAGGACCTTTCTGCATGCAGTCTCCCCATGTGTTCGTGGGTTTCCTTCAGGTTATCCAGCTTCCTCCCACAGTTGGTGGTTCTTTGTCTCTTTGTGGCCGTGCCATGGACAGACGACCTGCCCGGGGTGTACCCAGCCATTCGCCCAGCTGGGATTGGCACCAGCAGCCTCGCGACCCTCATGTAGAGGATAAAGCATGAGACACATATGCATGAATTTTACTTGAGCACCAGATAAAGGGGACGTGTTATTTTTGTGATTACGACCAGGGATTACATCCAGGGTGCTGCTGTCAAGTTATTATTGACAGAATCTGAATTTTAATCACAACATTTTTGGGGGGGGGGAAAAGACAGAATTCTGACTTTAATCGCAAACGTTTGAGAAATCCTGTGATTAAAGTAATTTATAGGAAATTATAGTCAGAAATCAATTAATTTCAAACTCTGAGATTAAAGTCATAATTGTGATCAATATTGGACTCTGTTAAAGTCAGAATCCTGAGATTCTAGAATTCTGTCTCCTGAGATTCTAATAATGAAATATAATTAATGTCGAACTTTGAGATAATTATCTGAAAAAGGGTCAGAATTCTGACTTTAATCTAATATCAAATGTAATAAATACTTGTCTATATATATGTATATATATATATATATATATATATTTGAATGTATGTACTGTACAATTCATTTCTGCTCTTTAGAGGATAAATCAGCAGAGTGAGGATGAGAGTTAACAGGGAAATGGAGGATGCTGCTCCCCTATTTTACTCCTCCATCCCCCTCCCCCACTGCCTCCCACACTAAAAAAAAAAAATCAAGGAGAGCGCTCATCCAAGCTGAGTGGATGGCCCAGTCAGCCAATCAGCTCCTTGCACATCGGCTCTGTCATCAGGCTTAGATATTGAGGAAGGATCCACTGCTCTGCTGCTGCTGCTGCTTCTCTCACTGTGTATATGTATATGCATGCGTCTGTGTGGGTGTGTGTGGAGATATATATATATATATATATATATGTGTGTGTGTGTGTGTGTGTGTGCGTGTGTGCGTGTAAGCCTGATGAAATGCCAGGATTGGGCTACCTCCAGGGAGAGCCTCTCCATCCTATAATGTGAGGTGGCCAGCAGCACTGTGGGGATCAGGGAGAAGCTGCATCCATCAAGCTACGGGCCTCCGGAGGACCAGGCGTGATCCAACGGGAGGGCAGATTTAACAAAAAAAATAATACTTCTCTGCTGAGGAGAGAAGCCATTGTCGTCATCCATCCGTTTTTTTTTTCTCACTCCGTGAGCCCCCTCCTTCCTCCTCCACCTCCACTCTTCTTTATTTCCCCATTCTTCATTCATTCCTCATTCTTCTAGAGGCTCTCGTTGGAATATCAAACCTCCATGTATGACAATTTGTACCTGCATGGATTTGAAGACTCGGAAGCGGTGAGTGTCTGGATCTGAGTGTATATGTGTTAATCTGCTTTTGTGCCCTGCTTCTGCTTCTGCTGCTGTTGTGTTTATTGATGGAAGTAGCTGTGCACACACGCACACACACACACACACATGAAAGAGGCCTTTAATGGGTTAGCCAACAGTACACCGAAGCGTGATCATGGGCTGTACTTGGTTGGAAGGGGGGTTGGGTCAGTGGGTGTTGGTGAGAGAGAGAGAGCGAGTGTGTGTGTGTGTGTGTGTGTGTGCCCACATGAGGCAGGTGTCTTCCGTTGTGTGATATTCACACAATGTCTGTATATCTACTTCTCTGAACATGTGTGTATGTGGCTGCAGTGTGCTGATGCCATCAGGAAACCACCAGAGTCAGGAGGAGCCATTTAGTGAAGCGCTCAGTGAAGAGATGGACTGAGCCCTGATTCAAAGAGGAAGATGGAACTCTGTTATAATTACACCTTTCTTTCCCCTTAAGGCCCATAACACCCAAATCTCATCCCATTTCAACATATATCAAACGTGCAGCAGGGTATTTTTCACCGCATGATGTACAGGCTCTGCCGAGGCTCAGCGAAAACATGCATCATGATGTCATTAAGTGGATTCTGATGCTGATGAGTCACATGCCAAAGCTACTCCATTGGATAAAGACTCGGATGCAACCTCCACACTGACACGAGACGTGATGCTCACAGTGACATTTGTGCCAGTTAAGTTGTAACTGTGAGAGACAGACCAGGAAAATAATAAGAAATTGAAATGGAAAATAAACTATTTCCATAGGGCAACACAATAGAGCATTTTGTAACACAGGCTCTCTCTCATAGAGACTTCAATCCTCTAGTAAGCTTAGATAACCTTGATGACATCATAGTGACTTCATCATGTTTTTTTGCTGCTCCAGAGCAACTATCGCTCCTCATGTTGTGTAAGCTGAATTTGATGTGTAAAAATCAAACAACTCATGTTTCCTCCTTCATATGAGCATTTTTTAATGAAGTCGTCATTTGAGTTTCGTGGACACATCACTGTGATTACATCCAGGGTGCTGAAGTCAGGCCCCTGCATCTGCTGGCTTGTAAAAAACAGCGAAAAGTGCTTAGGTATGATGACTAGCTTGATTGATCGTCTTGAGACTAATGGCCTTCCTTAATTGAATCATCATCAGTGGCTGATTGCTTGGATCAACACAGCAAAAGGAAGTGTTTGGTCCACTTATGTCCAAGCAACGCAAACAAAAAAAGGGCTGTTACTGGAAATGTCTAAGTTTGAAAGGATGAACTGTCCTAACAGAAATTTCAAAAGCGACAGACAAATTAGAAAAATGGCAGCTTCTATAAGCTCCTTCATAGCTACAGTAGTACAGGTCAAATGCAATAAATTCAGAAATCAGAGATTTTAAATTAAAAACACCATTTTACTAGTAAATATAATGTTGTACTGAATCGTCAGACCTTTTGACCCATGTGTAGAATTGTAGGATACTACAACATATATTTCTTTATTGTTTTTACAACTTGTGTATAAAATGGTTGGGTTCTAGGGGGGAAGTTGGAACTGGGAGTGAGTGCAACACGTTCCAGTTGAAAAAAACATGGACGCAAACGCTCCTCTACATGGTAGTTCGTGCACACAAACAGTTTTTTTCAGACTTCTCCTACTGCATTGCATTTACATCGGAACTTTGAAGCAATTTGCAGCGACATCACCCCAGAGTTCACAGCGTTCCATTTGAGAAGCCAGAAATGCTTGTCTCAGACTAGCCATTGTTTGCTATTCTTAGCAATACCAGTTGATAACAATGCTAGGTAGGATTTTTAGTGCTCACAAACAGCTAAGGAACATGTCTACAGTTAAAAAGGAAATAGTACTATGTGTACGACTGATTTACTGTGAAACAAATGTGACAGGAGAGCTTATTAATGACAGCCTGTGGCCAAGTGGAAAGGGAACTTGGGAACCTGGTGGGGAAGTCCCCACCAGGTCGAAAGGGCTGGGGTACCCCTGAGCAAGGTACCCAACCCCCATTGCTCCCCGGGCACTACTCAGTGTGGCAGCCCACTGCTCCTAATTCTAGGATGGGTCAAAATGCAGAGAATAAGGGGATTCATTAAGTATCTAAATTTAACAGTAAAAGCACCAGTGTTTGTATGGTGGCGGCCATCTTGTAATCCCATGTCCGTTAGTTGTTTTGTTTTGAGTTCTAAGGAAATCTGTTTAGATTTCTTCCTGTGAAGTTCTTCCTGTGTAAGAAAAAGCCAGACTTTAAAAGTAGACTCTCCAGTCTTTATAAATGTTTATATCCCAGGAAGTAAAACACAGGAAAACGGAAATGTTAGAAAGTCTTGTGCTGGAAGAGTTGTTTGCTTAAAGAGACAATTTTCGTAAAATTCAGAATTTTGTGGATTCATTTTGGAAGAGTACAGTGGTTACAGCAATACACACAATTTAAGGCTGTTGATTAGTTACAGTACAGTATGAAAGTTTAAGGTTATGACACAGATACGACACTCAATATTGGTTTGGAACAACAACCAAACAAAGAAGAAAAAAGTTTTATCCTGTGACAAAGTAACTTGACTGCATCAATGGCATCGTTACCATGGCTATTAGAAGTTATTAAACAATAACATTTACCTATATTTAATCATAAATAAAATCATTTATAGGCAATGACAATGATGAGCTGTCCAACTGCTCAGGGTTGGGATGGACTGTCATTTTCTTGAGGTGATTTCATGAGACGGGTCAGAGGGCATAAAAAGTGTCTTCTGCCTCTTTCTCTTGTAAAATGCAGAATTGCCTAAAAGCTGATGTTGGCTGTGTGTGGTCATACAAACTGCTGACAGCACAGGAAGTGCTCCTGGCACTCAACTCCTCTTCACATTATCATCATTTTACCTGCTCCACATTCACAGTGCCAAACCACCACTCATGACTTGGCACAGGTCGATGTGAACCAGACACTTGAAGTGTTTTATAATGTAACGTCACATCTTTTCGTTTGGGTGCATCTGTCCCGGGATTTCTGACTTTTGTTGAGTGTGGCTTTTGTTCATCTGCATTAGTCATGGTCTGATTATAAGTACATGTACAGTCCAGTTTGCTGTTACTCCAGATGTAGATTTGTTCTGAATGGGAAGGTGAGCCTGGACTTTGGTCTGGAGTTGTTTTCCGATTGTTTCAGACAATTATGTCTAAAAAACATCTCAAATAAACCAATAGTTGAAGCAGATCACACAAGAAGGATGAGACTGTTCAGCCTTTGGCTAAATTAAAAATGTAATATGTGGTTTGTATCCCTGCCAGGTCAAGGGCTGGGGTACCCCTGAGTACAGTATTCAGTCCCTATTGCTCATTGATAATTGCTCATATTCACATGGCCCACCACTCATTATCAAGGTATAATTATTTTGTATGTTTTGTATGTCTTTTATTTACAGACTCCTTTTGCATCATGGATATATATATATATATATATATATATATATATATATATATATATATATATATATATATGTATATATAAACATTTATATATATATATATATTTTTTTTTTATTGTGCATTATTGAACAGACGAGGCGTTTAGTGGCCCCCTGGTCACCTGAGTTTTAGACCCCCTGCTTTAAAGTGTGGTAGAAACTGTATTCTGTAATTCTAAACTGTGTTTGAAAGATCTTGTAATTTTAAAAGTCCCAGCCCAACACTAGTTCGTTAAAAAACTTAAATCTTGGCCTGTCTAGTTTTTGGTTTTTATCAGCTTAAAATAAGGACTTTTTTCTTTATCAATATAAGAATATTTGGCTTATTCCTCATGGGGTTGTTTTTGCAGTGTAACAGATGCATTTATTGTTTTAATTCATTATTTACTTATTGTGTTGTATTCGCTGGGTGATACACCTAATCACATAAAAAGAGTGTCATTGTGTGACAAGAGGTACAAGAAAGATTATAACGTAAGAATTGTGTCTATTCTTCAGGGCTCAGCTGATTCATATACTAGTAGACCATCAGACTCAGATGTCTCTCTGGAGGAGGAGCGGGAGGTCCAGGCTCAGGTCCAGAGCCAGAGCCCCAGCCAGAGCCAAGGACCGGCACAGACCCGCCAGGAGAGGGAGCAGCAGGCCGCCATTCAGCTGGAAAGAGCTAAGGTAATAACCTGTTGGAAAAAAAACACAAATAGACGTGTGCAAGTAGTTGATTTTTATTTACTTGCACATGTGTGACTAACAAAAGTGACTAGTGAGGCAGTTACCTGCTCAACAGGGGCTTCTTGATTGCTAAATAAAGCAAATTGAAACTAATGCAGTGTGTCAAAAACAACACATGATCCATTCTTCAATCCTGTGACAGCTCTGTCCATTAGCTCATATGGAGTAGTGTCTCTTTGATCTGCTGCAGTGTTGCCAGATGTACGATAACTATAGTAGTGGCATGATCTGTAGATCGGATGTGGTTGCTATGTGATGCAATGAACCGTTGCCTTCTATTCAAATGAAAAACGCTCCATGTTAAAAGCATAGTTTTGCTATTTAATGTAGTATTCTGGCACTTTTTGTACAATAATATTTGTGAAAATACAATCATTTTAAAGTCACAGTACAATAATTCTGTATTTTCCATCTGGCATCACTGATCCACTGTGTCTCTCCTCCTTTCTGGGGCTTTATGTTCAAGGTCTTGTTTGGTTTGTCGCTGGGGATTTAGTTCTTTGAATTGCGTCTGATCACGTGTTTGTGTAACAGAGGTGATCTTTATGCACGGCGCTCTGTCGTCTTTTTTTCAACGCAATTTAAAATTATTATTATTAAAGTTGGGTTCAGGATAGTCTAACATAATGAGAGTGTTTCCACTAAATGATGAATGGACCTGTGCCATACAATGTGGAAGTCCTCCAAGTATTCAGAAAATGTTACGCAGTTTGAGTATGTTACAAAATATTTTAGGGCATGTGTTCAGTATTCTGTAGTGATTAGAAATGCTGCTGGATGGCCGATATCCTTTGTATTCAAACAGCAGTGTGTAGTAAGGTCGAAATATCAATTTGGTGATTATATCGTCGTCCTTTTTCATGCAATTGGATAATCAATTCACTAGGGCAAATATTTTAATTAACAAGTGAAGACACTCTAACGTAAACGCCCCTACCAGTTTTACACTTCGGGTGTCGCTACTTGATGTCTCCAAGTATCATATTGTATCGTGAGGTACCTTGCGATTCCCACCACTTTTCAGGCACATCCTTTCTGTCCTAACCAAACTCTATGTAACATTTACATGTTAATTAAAGCATTTTTTCAAGTTCTATCCCCATTTGATACATTTTCATTGTGCACATTTTTTTGATGTGCTTTTTTTAAATTTAGGAGCAGCTCTTTGGGAAAAAAAGTCAGTGTCAAGCTCTTACTTTTCTTTATTTCACAAAGAAAGATTCATACCAATGCTGCTGATTGTTGGGGAATTTTGCTGTCAAAGTTTTGGGAAACTAGTGAATACGGCTGTGGAGACTGAGATAAATTGAAGTCAAAGGAATTTAGACAAGATAAGTTAAAGGAATTGAATATACAAGAAAAAAGAAATGCACCAAGACAGGCATGTACATAGACTGACACTACCTCCAATTCTGAAGATCAGTCCTGCATATTAGGGTTTCTCAATCCTCGTCTTGAGGACTGATCTTCAGGTAAAGGCTGATCAAGGGATTTGAATTCCCTTCAGATTACTCACTGAGTGCCTTTTATTGAACATCTAGGCCAAACCAGTGGCATTTGCTGTAAGGACCAACGTCAGCTACTGTGGTGCACTGGATGAGGATGTTCCAGTTCCAGCCACTGCCATCTCCTTTGATGCCAAGGATTTCCTCCATATAAAAGAGGTATGTGAATAGTTTGTGGTCAAACACAACACCTTCTGTTTGTCCAGCAGCCAAAATAGTTTGTCCTTGTATGTTTGTAATCTCCCCTTTGACGTTATGCTGCTCAGAAGTTCAACAATGACTGGTGGATAGGTCGGCTAGTGAAGGAGGGCTGCGAGATCGGCTTCATCCCCAGTCCTCTGAAGCTTGAGAACATCCGGCTCCAGCAGGAGCAAAAGAGAGGACGAGTTCAAGGGTAAGTAGCAACAGCACATTATAGTTATAGTCATATACTGTAGTTAATGGAAAGACAAAATATAGGGAGATAAAATCAGATTAAACTATGGACATAATAAGCAGCTGAACTGGTTCATTGTTAGATGTTAGTGAGAAATCCCGTATGACCATAAGCTTTATGTTGTACGTTCATTTTTAAAAAGCCACTTTTTAAAGCCACATAGCCACTGCATATGTTTGGAGTGTTTATAGGAGCTATATTTATATTTTTGTAAAACTGTGGGCCACACAGTTGGCGCTGTTGCCTATGCAGCAAAAAGACCCGGGTTTGTGACACAGTCAGAACAAGGAATTTGGAGTTTTCATGTTCTCCCTGTGTATGTGTGTGTGGGTTTCCTCCGGTTTCCTCCTACAGTGCAAAAAACATGCAGAGGTTAGTTGGACACTCTAAATTGCCCATAGGTGTAAGTGTGAGAGTGAATGGTTGTCTCTCTCTCTGTGGCCCTGCAATGCACTGGCGAGCTGTCCAGGGTACCCTGCCTTTTGCCCTATCTCAGCTGGGATTGGCACCAAGGGCCCTGCAACCCTCATAATGAGGATAAAGCAGTATATGATGAATGAATGAATGACTGAATGAATGAATGTAAAACTGTGGCCACTCGAGTTTAATACAGGTACTGCAATCCAGTTTCAAAATATTGGACACAACCCCTTATAGATTCTTGTGACAAAATAGATTACACTTATAGGTTTTTCAATTTCTGACAACAAAAATGCAGAATTTGTTATAAATGGCCAATTAATAATGTTATCTTTCCTAAATACATGTTTTATGTTATGTTTCATTTTAGTAGTTATTCTTATAAGACAAATACACACTTTTATGTTAGCTTTTGTTTTAAAAGGGATTCTTATAAAACAGTCCCAAAAGGCCAATCTTATATAGCACCGTTTCCTTTAAACCTGGCTTTCAAAATAAGAGCCACTGACTTCGGCTTTCTACTACTTCGTGTGTAAACCTTTTGCCCATGTGCAGAACAAATTGTGTTTCCGGTATAGATCACATCGTGACAGTTCTATTAGCCTATTAGCTTACCTGTGTGTGTGTGTGTGTGTGTAATCCTCCAGGCTTGCTGTTTTATTTCATAGTAATCCCACTTGACTCGATCACGTCAACATTTCACTTACTAGTTAGATTTTTTGTTTGTTCTTTGTGGCAGTGAGCCTCTCTGATGAGGAGAGACTCTTGAACCCCCATTAACCAGGACAGCGGTTTCACTGTAGCTTTAAAATAATGTCTGTTTGTGAGAGACGCGAGTCCAAGAAATATCTGACATTAACGTGATATTAGAGATATGTAAGATAGGCATTGCTTTTATTGTCAATGTAGGGAAACAAATAAAACGTGTTTTAACACATTATTTATACTAGGGATGAGTATTTGATTATTCACTTGATTATAAAAAGTTGAATAGAACTGTGATTATTCATGATATTTTAAAAAAATACAAATTAAATCTACAAATCTAAATGACTTCCTAATTTGTGGTGCATCGTTTAACACAAGGTGGTGGCAGCAGCAAGCATTTAGTTTGTGGACTTTGTGTGTGTTTGCAGAAGTGATGAAATTTACGAGCGGTCTTGAATGCATCTTGAAGTCGCTTCTCTAAGATCAACACACTGTAGATTAGAGTTTAGAATCTCTGCTCAAGACCGAACCGAGACGGGATTAGGCTCATGATCATGTTGGCCAAACAAATATTTGCCTGTGTGCTTAAGGTCTGGACTGACAGCCCTAAAAAGTCACTGCTGTGTTTTCAGAACAGCACATGGACACAGGACATGTCCCCACCAATATTAAATTCACCAATTTTTTTTTTTGCTGGAAACTAATGAATACATTAGTTACACATGGTGCTCTGTAAAATATGAAACTAGTAAAAACACTCAAAGAGTACAAATCTCAACCAAGGCTTCTCAGTTTTTGAATCCAGATCATCACCAAAATAAAGGGTCAGGGTATTGTAGGGTACTTTGTCTACTTAGTTAAACTGCTCACAGGCAAATGACAAATTTACAATCTATTATTAATTCTGATTACTTCCTTCTGTAGCAGTCATTACATACATTGTTTGAATTTAATAGATGATCTACATATTCATTATGAATTTATTAAAATAAATAACCAGAACTTTTCCTGTTTGCATCAGTTTATGTCTGTTAAGAATGATTTAATACCCGCTGTGTGAGAAGATTAGACATAAGGCATGGGCATATGCTACTTAACATCATTTGATACTAATATAGAGTATACTGTGATATATTCCTGTAAAGCAGGGCGATATGGCTTATAAATAATATATGGCTATTTTTAGGCTATATCCCGATGCACAAGATATATCGAGATATGAAGCTGCACACATGTTGTTTCACTGTGAGTTTTGTCTTTTAGGTGCTAATTTAATTCCAAATGAAAAATCTAAAATTTAACTTGTGGATTATGATCCAATGTAACTGTCGTGTAGACTAATAATCTGAAACAAATTAATAGCTAATATGAACTAGAAATACGATGATTTCTTTATGTTTTACACCTTTCCTGTGCAGCGATTGATCATTTTAGGCCTTTTAAGGTTCTCTGCCGTTTGCCACATTAATACCACGGTGTTTCTTTCTTTCTTTTCTTTTTTATTCCCTCTTGTCTTTTGCAGTAAGTCTGGAGGGAACTCTTCTTCCAGTGTAGAGGATGAGGTCTCTGCCTCTATCCGACCACTCATTTCATCAGCAGGTGAGCACTTCAGACAGAGGGAGAGGGACGTTTACAGCCAGCTTAGAGCCACAACAGCACATAGAGTATAAGCTTCTCCAAAACCATCCCATGTTTCTGTGTAGAGCATAAGTTCACTGCCGTACAGAGTTGTTTGGTACATTTTCCCATCCTCCTCCTCTTCCTCCAGTTGAGGACTGCAGGCGCTCTGAGACTGGAGCTTACCACAGTGCGAACCCAACGTCAAGACTATGAACCCCCCCTCTGAAGTGCACTCATGAGATATTGTGAATATAACCATAGGACAATAGAAACACTTTTCACATGTATGGTATAATATGATATAATTATTATTGCTTCACTTTAATAGGACTGTGATGAAGTTTAGTTAGTTTGTGGCCTCCTCGCTGCCAACAGCTACTGACAACACTGTCACTGTCTTCTCTCCCTCCTGCAGGAAAGCAGAAACAGAAAGTGGTAAGTTGGTGACCAGTTGGTAAAACCACCTTGTTTACCATCTACTAGAATGTTGTTGTCGCTTCTGCTGCCATCATGAAATGACAGGAACGCAAAGTGCTGACACTCTTTTTGCTCTGAGAGAACGTTTCCTCATGTCACAACCTGAAGCCCAAAATACTTCAGCCCACTGAAGTTACCAAAATCATCACCATTTTGATGTTTAGGACACATTAGACAAGCAGTAATGCTTGGAAGCTCCAGTTATGTAATTAAAGACAGATGATAATAATAAATACAGTAAAGTAAAATAAACTATAAAATTCTTAATTTTGCTCTTGTTTTTTTGAATTATGTGAAAGTGTGTAGTATTACCACTTAGACATGGTGTGGTGTTATATCTAACTGTGGTATTATGTGAATAGGTTAATGTAGTTAGTCATATTCATCCATCTATGTAGCAAATCATTGGCTTTGAACCTACTGTACGTCTGAAGTCATTTGCCTATAGAGAAATTGTTTATATAATAGTTACTTTTATAAATGGTGTATACGTGTATGTATGTATATATATACATATATATGTATATATATATATATATACATATATATGTATATATATATGTATATATATATATATATATATATATACATATATATATGTATAACAACTGTTCATTCATTATCATTTGCTACATGTACCAACATGGGGAGATATATCAGCGATTGTGACTGTGACTGTGGTTTAATGTTTCACTGTCACACTGCTTGTGATAAGTTGGCCGCTTCTGATTCAAATATGTTCACACTGACAGATGGAGCACATCCCCCCATATGACGTGGTTCCCTCTATGAGGCCTGTGGTGCTGGTGGGACCCTCACTCAAGGGTTATGAGGTGAGCTACCATTACAAAATATCTTTTCTTTTTAATTTAAGACATGATAAATATCACAGATTCAGTGTTACTGATGACAAAACACAGCAGAGGTGACAGGTTGTGTACATCGTTCCTTCACTCACCCAAAATAGCTCCATGTTGACGCAGTTAATAGTGAGTGTGTCAGCATCATCGCCCACGTAACATCCCAGATTGCAGCCAGACTAATGAGTCAAAGTCAAAGAGGTCACATGGAAATATGTTGTGTAATCCATAGATTTGAGCTATTCTGGAAAAAAAATCTACATTTACTTGCGACATTGGTTTCTCTGCTTTTTTAAATGTCAAATATTAGTGTCAGTGTGTCATACTGTATTTGTTATGAGAGATAACAGCAATTAGTCATTATTGGGAGATAAACTGTGCTTAAAGACAATGAGGAACAACATACTGTAGCCAATAACATTTAAAAAATAATAAAATGACAGTGCTGAATAGTTGATAACAATGTTTCCCAAACTTTCTATATATTTAAAAAAAACAAAAAAAAAACTATCATAACTCAAATCACAATATGCATACTGTGTGGGCCATCAAAAGTCATTCATTATAAATAAATAAACATGCTTTTAATATTGAGTTTTGTAGTTCATTTTTTAAATTGCTCTATATATGGACAATATATTTTATATATTGTCCATATATTTAATACATTCCAGCAGTGCCAGCCGGTCAGCATACAGGCCTAACATTTCCGGATTTGCACTCAGTGTTATTTGGTTGATTTTAATTTGTTAATTGTTATTTATATTGATGCATAATTACGCATATTATATATAAGAGTGAGCACTTTGTTGTGAAGCTAACCCTTTCGAATATTACATGGAACCCAGCTGTAATAACCACCTGCATGTGCTGAAAGATATGCAAGTTCAGAAATAACATGAAGTGAACTAATGAATTTTTGTATTACAATAATATATATATAATAGTCGTCATTTAATGGCACTTTTCCACTAGACAAGTCCAGCACAACTCAGTAACCGCAACGTGGGCGGAGTCATCATAGCACGGCTGAAACTGCTGTGACATCGTTTTATACACAGCACATACAAACTAGTGACTTGTAAAGCAGTTGTTTTCAGTGTACTGAATCATTAGAACCAGTTAATTAAATGGATTAGTTCAGTACTTCTTGCATGACCGGAGCACAGACACGGTCACTGAAGTGAAACACGGTGGAAGGGGATGGGATGTGGCTCACGATCGCCAGGTTAATCACTAATGTACCAGACTCCTCTGGTAAATATTGAGATTTTAGAAATGTCCTTGCTAAATGTTGGAGATTACCACATGTTTTCAGGATTTTTAAGTCTTTTTAACTGATCTACATTTTGGCATTGTTTGGTTTGATTCCTATGTCAGACGTTGCACTCATGACTCTTCCAAAAAAAAAAAAGCAAAAAAAAACCCAGTAGAGTGGAGCCATGCCGTGCCCAGTCGTGCCGGAACTGTGTAGTGGAAAAGCGCCATATGGTTGGGGTGGGCCTCAGAGCATTTTCAAATTTTGAAAGTGCACCCTTGCACTCTTAGGTTTGGGTATGGCTGTACTAGAGTTTTTTTTTAATTTTAATATCTATATAAAAATTGAATTTAATGCATGTTATTTGAAACATTTACACAAACCAGTGGATAGCATCTTATTCAACTATTTCGAATCATGGAGAGCAGTGTCGCTCCCAGCATGCATTGGGGGAGGTAGCCATGGAAAACACTATGTTGCCCTCCAAATATATACTGTATATTCTCTTTGTCTTTCCAGGTAACAGACATGATGCAAAAAGCATTGTTTGACTTCCTCAAGCACAGATTTGATGGCAGGTGAGACAGTTTGTTATTCTGTGATGACAGGTGTCTCTTTTCATTAACTTTAAATGTTACTTTGAAGGGAAAGAAAAACAAATAATCCACTTAACTCTAAAAACAATGTTAAATTCATTTTTACAACAGAAATCACTGTGTCTAATATCTACTGATATGAATATATGAAGATGTTAACAGCACATTTGTGCTAGCCATTTCAAAGCTATTTGAAAAACGTAATTATCCAACTTTGTAAAATAAATATTATTCTCCCATAAAGATGAAATGAACAGCCCAGGCAACACGACTCGGCTAAAATTCTTTTGCTAATCTTATTTACATTTTTACAGTCTGTGTATAGTAAAGCATGCAATATATAGGATTTTTGGATTGGATTGGATTATTGTATCAGCTCATACAAAAAAAACATCAGATTCCAGTCGTTTATGTACAGTGAATGACTCTTGGATCATGAAAACCTGTATCTTATTATTTCAGGATATCAATAACACGTGTCACAGCAGATATATCATTAGCCAAGAGGTCAGTTCTCAACAACCCCAGTAAAAGAGCCATCATTGAGAGGTCCAACACTCGCTCCAGTTTAGGTAAGAAGACATATTCCACTCTTCTTTCGAAATGTAAAATTTGATTTAACTTTCAATGTATGGATGGATGAAAAACAGATTGTTTTGAAAAACTGAAGTTGTTAATTAAGATTTCTCTTAAGGGAAGTGGGGAGCGTCTAATTTGCTCCTTTGAAGCCACAGACATGACATCATTGTGAAAAAGGATTCCACTGATATTGTTTTTTCAGGGCTGATATCAATGAGCAATTAATGAGGCCAATAACTGATATTTGGAACCAATATGCATTTACAGGGACCTCATATTGGCCCTTGATCATCTGCCAGGACGATAATCGGTCGAATCAAACCGAAAATAAATTGTGATACTATTCGATGTGTGTTGATGTTGTCTTATCAGCGGAGGTGCAGAGTGAGATTGAGAGGATATTCGAGTTGGCCCGCTCCCTGCAGCTGGTGGTGCTGGACGCTGACACCATCAACCACCCGGCTCAGCTCCTCAAGACCTCACTGGCCCCTATCATTGTTCACGTGAAGGTCTCCTCACCAAAGGTACTTTATTTAGCATGCAACAATAAAGTAATAATTTAAAGTTTAAGAAGCTCAGTCACATGAAAATGTGTTACATTTTGTTAAAATAATATATAATGCCTTTCTTGCTCCTCCATGGACAAATATCAAGTTACCTTGCTGGTAAAATAAAAAAAACAAAACATTTGTATATTGTGTTTCTGTTGCTTATTTTATATCATTATATCATCATAGTACCTGTCTGCTCCCAACCCTGTTGTTGTAACAAGTGAATTTCCCCATTGTGGGATCAATAAAGTCTAATCAAATCTCTCTGTCATCCAGGTCCTGCAGAGACTTGTCAAGTCCAGAGGAAAATCCCAGAGCAAACACCTGAACGTCCAGCTGGTGGCAGCAGACAAATTAGCCCAGTGTCCTCCGGTACATCCTCATACTCACCCACTGTTGGCTTGTTGAACTCCTCCTATATGTTTAATTGTGACTCTACTCTACCAGTGGTAAGGTTGACCAGTGGTACCAGTGGTAGAGTAGAGTCGTCTTTCAATTGGAAGGTTGTGGGTTTGATTCCCAGCTCTGCTAGTCTACATGCCGATGTGTCCTGGGGCAAGACACTTAACCCCGGTTTGCAGTTTGTGTGAGTGGTATGAAAGTGTGAGTGGTATGAAAGTGTGAGTGGTATGAAAGTGTGATAGAAAATGCATTGCATATAGATGCACTGTATGAATGTGTGAGTGTTAATAGGTGTAGTGTAAAGCTAGTTACCATTATCATTAGACCATCTCACTCTCTGACCGCTCTGTTCACAGGAAATGTTCGACATCATCCTGGACGAGAACCAGCTGGAGGATGCCTGCGAGCATCTGGCTGAATACCTGGAGGCCTATTGGAAAGCAACCCATACCTCAATGGCGACACCACTAAACCCCCTGCTGGGACGCAACCTGGGACCCACCACCCTCACCCCCTACCCCACCAGCATCTCTGGACTGCAGGTACACAACTCATACTTCTTCCTATTACAATGTTTCAGTTCAACCCTTCTTGAATTTTCATCTGTAGAGTAATTTATTCTAATGCTACAGAGATAAATCCATGCTAATGCTACAGAGATACATTTATGCTAATGCTACAGAGATAAATCATGCTAATGCTACAGAGATACATTTATGCTATTTCTGCTTATTTCTTTGGAGGAACCAAAATATATCTGTAACGCTGTAGTACACACGCCAGGCCTGGAAGTGGTGCTGTACTGCTGCTACAGAAATGTGTAAACTTTTTCTTTTCTTTTTTTTTTTTTAATAAAGCTTTATTCGAATATGCATATATTACAATGTATACAATCACAGAAACAGACAGAATGAAAAAAGTCAGGGCAACTAAGTAAATACAATAAAGGTGATAATAAAGCGAATAAATCAAACAACATCAACAAAGATAGCGACAGAGAAGAGAGGTGGGATTATGATATCATCATTTTCACATTTATCATCAGATACACAAGTAGTGTATCTGTTGTCTACACAAAAATGCAAGTGTGGCGTTTTGAGATGAGAATATGAGTCTCATGTGGATAAAAAAATGGCCTTGTAATTTGATGACAACCACACCATGTTTTGTGTATTGATTGTGTGTTTTTCTGACCTCATCTGTGCCGCCGGTATGATTATGTGATTCGTAGAGCCAAAGAATGCGACAGAGCAACCACACGGGGGATCACTCCACCCCGAATGAACGACGCAACCTGATGACGTCGGATGAAAACTACCACAACGAGCGGGCGCACAAGGGACGCAACCGCATGTCGTCCGGATCGCAGCACAGCCGAGAGCAGCAAGACCCTTACCAGGACTACCAGGACCCCTATCAGGATGCATACAAACCACATCGCAATCGCAGTTCACCGGGCAGCTACAGCCATGACTCCCGGCACCGGCTCTGAGCCCACCTCCCCCTCTCCCACTGAGGCCCAGACGGCCCACATTCCACCCCAAACAAACACTGCGGCGGATACAAGATGGTCCCTAATTGTACCTTTGTGTTGATTTGATTTGTTTACCCGGCTTGAATTATCTTTCCAAGTCAAACAAAGTCATATTCAGATGTCAGGTAATTGTTTTTTTTTTGTTTTTTTTTTAAAAAGAAGCTGCAGGGTGACCCCGTCAGTCAACAGCGTGAGAGGTCAAGAGGTTCAGGAAGCCAATGTTAACTTACGCTGTCAAACAAATAACTTCAATTGATGTGAGTGGGACCTTTTGGAATTTGAACTAACATGAGGCTCAGCAGACGTGCAGCACAGACTGAGCTTGCTGACTGACTGTGTCAGCAGGCTAATTCTGGACACTGGTCAGATGGTGAGACGGTGCGTGGGCTTCTAAATGCCTGGGACATCACACTGGGGACCAGTCGGGAGGGGAGGTCCACTGCACACAAGACTGCTGAAAGCTGCTGACCCTCGTCCTGGGTCATGTATAAATCCTCTCTCTCCATTTAGCTTCTTGCATGCTGATAGATGACCAAACTCCGCATCCACTTCATTTGATATTTTCTACCCAGCGTTGTGGAATCTCACATGAAAAGGAAGAGATACAGAGGTCCGATTTTCTGAATCACCTGACCTGGTCTGTGGCAGAGAGTGCAGGCTGCTAGTTCAAAAAAAAACAAACAAACAAAAAAAACTAAACGGTGCTTCAAATTCCCAAACTATTTTGCTATTTGAGCGTCACTTTGAGCACGGCCAGCTTTTCTGTAGCATAGCTTTAGGATTTCATTTGGGTGAAGACCCTCACCGTCATAAACGGAAGGTGATTGTGATGGTGCTGGGATCAGAGCTTAGTTTACACTGTAAGGGAAGGCAATATGCTTCTGTTTGAAACAGTTAGCACTTAGAAAAGGAAATAGTTGTGATAGAATAGTGAAATATAATAGCATTTGAGATGCATTTGATGTTATTGAGATGTGGACTGGCATTAAAACCAAGCTTGGGTTGTTCTGTCTGACATTTTTTTTGTCCCTGACAGTGTGAAGCTTAAGATTAGGGATTATTATTGTTTTTTTTATATATATATATACATTTAAGGTAAAACATTAATGTCGGTTACCAAGTGAATATGAAGTCAGTGTTCCTTCTGTTGGTTTTAGGGCACTTGAGCATTAAAAATGTGACATGGCAGGATCAGTTGCATCATGTTCATTCTCTGTGTAGCTGGCATGTTGTCCTGACTGCAGAGCATGTTCCCTCCAAACGTACAAAAAAAAAATAGAACCCTACTGTAATCAACGTTATGTTTGTAGAAGTATAGGGCAACTTTCTCTGAGGAAAAAAAAGGGAAAAAAAAAAGAAAAATGAGGCCCAAGAGCAATGGTCATTTTTGGAACCCTGAGGTTTGTAACTCAGTCGTGGCGCACCAAAAACTTAGTGTTGGTTTTTGACATTCAGTGGATTGCATGAGTTATATGAGGGGAATCTGAAACAACTGTCAAACAGTGATGTAGCTCCAGCTCCCACCAACACACTCAGCTCAGCAGAACTACTGCGGTTCGCTAATAAGGCTTGTTATCATTATCATAACATGTAAAAAAAAAAAGAGTCTTGTGATTGTGATTTATCTTATTTAGTGACAGGACAGAGGCCTTTGTCAGTGACATTCCACTCACCGGGTGGACAAATGAACATGAAAGAAATTACTGTTTGCTATTGTCTCTACTCTAAGCTTAAGTTTTCACAGAATCAAGTCAATATTGACACATGGAGAATCATTGAAACTAAATTAAACTGTCTACAAAATAGACAAACTGAAAAATCCTATTTTAAACCTACATCGTCAATCTTTAGACATTTATTCATCATTGTAATTGAGCAATTTATTTTCTGTTGAATCTATTATAACCTGTCACACTGCCAGAAAAATATATTTTTCAAAAAAAGTAAAAACTTACTAATAGCAAATACGTGAAGAACAGTTTATTTGACATTATAGACACATCCTAAAGCTTTTTATTTTTTATTTTAATGAACCATTACTCTTCTTCCCCTCTGTCATAAATGAAGTACAGTATTGACAGCTGCAGCACCATCAAATAATTCTCTCATCAGATGAGTACAAGTGCAATACATCGTCCTTTTCCTTGAGTAAAATGTCACATCCATTCATTACAACGTTCATATTTTTATTTACTTTCATGACTGAATTCCTTTTTTTTTTATTTCACGATGTACAGCCATTTTTATATTCCGGAAAAAGTTATATAAAAAGGTTGTCCTACATTTAGGACTCTCACGTGACTCTCCCTCTGACAGCCTCACACAGTTTCTAGAAGGGAGCAAAGTTTCATGACCTAATTAGAGTTAAGTTTTGTCCCTCTCCTCACTGACAAGCCTGAACTAATAGTCATATCCTCATTTTTTGATGTGAACTTCAAATTAGGCAACTGAATGGATCAATTGGGTAACACTTTATATTAGGCTACACGTATTCACCAGTAACTAGCTACTAACTAGCATGTATGTTGATGGGAAACTGACCCATTTACAAAGAAGTCATTACAAAGCACCTATTAACACCTTATTGTTCATGACCATATTCTACCATTAGAGCTCTTAAATGAGCCCATTATAAAGTGTTGATATGTGGATATTTCGTTAATATTAACACATGTAATTTGTGTTTTGTTCAAATACAATAGGTGGTAGATGTTTATAAAAAAAGAAAATCCTGGCTTCTCCCTCTCTCAGGGTCGCCACAGCAGATGAGGATTTTTTTTAACCCTTCCATTTATCCGGGCTTGTGACTGGTACAAGATGTACAGTGGGTGTATGTACCCCCTGTGGCTGGGGTCAATTTTAGAGTGTCAAGTGAACAATGGGGATTGGGTGCCTTGCTCAGGGTACCCCAGCCCTTGACCTGCTGGCGACTTGAACTGGCAAACCTCTGGTTACAAGCCAAATTCCGCTTGGCCATGGGCTGCTTGAGACAATCAAAGGGGATTTCCAGACCAAGTGTCCCATTCCCCTCTCTCTGTGGATGCTCTAAAATGATTTCATGTTTGCCCTCATGACCTGTGGAAGTAGATCTGAAATAAAACACACCACACTCTCATTCAACGACCTCAAAATAAAACAAAAGAACTCCACCCTTCTTCTAAATGTTTCACCTTTACCGCCCCTTTGTCTCAAAACTAAATCCATTACATTTTTTTCCCCACAAATTAATCCTCAAGGTGACCACAAAAAACAAAGACAAAATTAAATGTCTTTGGTAAAATGTGGGGGGAAAAAAGAAACAAAATAATCATTGTTTATTCCAGTAGCTAGGTAATAGATGAATATTTGCTGGCAATTATTTTTATATAATGAAAAAAAATGTACATATTTGTCTTTGAGAGATGCTATTTGCTGTATACATATGTGCTGAGATGAGTCGACGGCCCCATACAGGACATTTGGAACTACAGCGGCGTCCAGTATACAGAGTTTTGGTGATGTGCAATCCAAAAACGGCATGCTATTTTAAAAATGAGGAACTCCATGTACTGTACTATGCAACCGCAAACTGTGTACATCGCTTCATGCTGTGGCTTCTCCAACCAACCTTTTTCCACACATCTCCATCTGGACTTTTAGGGGAGTTTCTGTGTTAGTATTTTATTTTATTTTCCTGTGGAAGATGAAAACCTAAGCAGCTAATGCGGTATTGCATGCATAATATACCATTCTAATTTATAAAAACAAAGAAGAAAAAAATAATGAATTTGGAGGAGGATGTGTTTAAGGCAAGGGAACAAGTGAGTTAAAACATTTCTTTTTCAAAATAAAAGCGTGGTTCTGAAGTTGTCTCAATTATGTTTTCATGTTTAGCTACTAATTTATCACAAAAAACTTAGTCATTTCCAGCACTATCTGTTGTGAAAGCCCAATTGTTATGCTTTTTATTTTTCTCCTTTTACGGACAGGACTCAAACATTCACAAAAACACATGAAACTGCCCCAAATTCTGTCATTAGCCAGGGTCTCAGAAAAGTTGGAACTGGGAGCAACCGCTAATTGCTTAATTAAAATAAACATCTATTAAACAACACTTATGCTGCGTTCCATTTACATCAGAACACAAGTCTGAAGCACAAATATATATTATGGGTTAGTCATTGTTAGAAATACTGATCAATAACAATGCTTCACATGGTATTTTGCACACACAAACAGCGTAGCTAAATGTCTACTGTTAAACAACAAACAGTACTTGGTTTACAACTGATTAACTGTGAAACAAATACACAAGATCTCACATAAAGAAGAAGATAGGAATCCCCTAAAATAGTTTATAACAACATGGAAAATTTAAATAAATGCACTATTTATTTAAATTTGTCCGTGACTACCGTGTGTAATCTGCATTCAAATGTAGTTTAAAAACGTTAACTTTCTCACATATTTTCAGCCTGATGCTGGTGGACTGTCCTGATGCCGGCAGAAACAGAAATGCCTCCACTCGCTTCGATGTAAGTTGTGCTAACTTTACCAGCGCTTAACTGTTTCATCATAAATAAGCATGTTTTGTTTTCCCTGCCTCCTCTTTCAGATGCCGGACACTGAATAAGCCTGGATTCAGACAGGTATTACAGACTTAAAACATTTATCTGAAAGAGCAAAAAACATGAACAAACACGGACACATATAGACAATGCTATGCGAATAAAAGAGTAATAGAGAAGTTTGCATGTTTAAAGGAGAGACGGCCAAAATTCACACACAAAAAAATAAGTGCCTGAAAAGTGAAAACTTTTTGTTGTGTATTTTAATTTTCATTTAAGTGAATCTTTTAAAATAAAGGCATTAGGCATGAGAACGGTGCTTTGGCGTGTCCTAGTGGTGATATGGGGTAACCGCATATCACCACAGGGCTATATACACTAGATTTGAAACTTGGGGAGCTCCTCTTGGCTCCCCAAGTCTGACTGTATCATTATCAACACATCTTTTTTCTGTATGTTTGCTCAGAAACTCTCGTGAATAATAGGCAAGGCGTAGAGACTAGGTGCATATCACACATACATTGTGGACGCCAATCAGCAGCGCAACTCGTCAAAGTGTGAACCAGGCTTTGGATTTTTATTTTCCTTTTGCCACTCCTGGTGCAACACTCCCACTTATTCGGCCTTGGGTCAATTTAGTGTCCAATTAACAATGAACAACCTTGCTCAGGGGTACCCCAGGCCTTGACCTGGCAGGGACTCAAAGTGCAACAAACAGGTCTTAGAATAAGCCTTTTATCCGCTATCCTCCACAACACAAATTTGGCAGAGAAGTGAAGCATTCATTATTATTTTTTTTTTTATATATACATGGATGTGCATACATACATAGATGTGCTGTATGAATGTGTGAATGAATGGCTAAACTGTAGTGTAAAGCAGGTTTGTGTGGTCACCAAGACTAGGAAAGTGCTATATAAATACAGATCATGGGTGGTGACAAGTGTCAGGGGTGATTAGTATGACACAAGCATAGCGGCAAGTCAAAGGGAAGGTCTACAAGACAATAGTGATACCTGCTATGACGTATGGCTTGGAGACAGTGGCACTGCCTAAAATACAGCATGCAGAGCTGGATGTGGCCAAGCTGAGGATGCTGACATTTACGCTGGGAGTGACCTGGATGGACAGGTTTAGAAATGAATGTATTTGAGGGACAGCTCAGGTTGAACAGTTTGGAGATAAAGTAAGATAGGCAAGGTTGAGATGGTTTGGTCATGTGCAGAGGAGGAATAGTGATGATAATGGACAAAGGATGTTAAAGGGAAAGAGTAATACCACAGAGAAGGTTCATGGATGTAGTGAAGGACATAAGAGAAGAGGACACAAGAGATACCCCTAAAGGGAGAAGCCAAAAAAGGATGCAATAGACCTGTCCAGGACACACCCTCTATGTGGAGGATAAAGCGGTAGATAATTAATACTTTCTGCTTTGTTAAGGCCACTGTGGTTGAGCAGATAGGAAAGGTGGGGTATGAAGGACTGGGAAGTGGAGAAGTATTTTAACTGCACAAGATGCATCATGGATCCTCTCACCATTAGACGACACTTCTAATAGGCAGAGTGGAATTCTGCCTCTACGTCACACTATCCCTGATCTCCGGAGTAAGATTGCAGAGAAAAGCAACCCTGCTGCGATGGCACCAATAAGCAACGCTGCTTTCAGCAGAAAAGTAGCACAGTAGCACCACTGACGCAAAGGTGTAGGAGGCCACACGTGTTCCGGTTCCTCAGCAGGTTCATCTCTCATCCATGTGTCAGTCAGTGCACTTACCTGAGCATCTTCATCCTGCCTTGGATCCTGCTCCTGATGGACGGATTGCTCTGTGCTGCTGCTATTACAGTTGCGTTCCCACCTAAAATTCTCAGCCCACAGTCTGAGGGTATTGCTAATGGCTTGTTGAAATTCCTCCTGGTTTATAGACATGCTAATAGTGTTGCTTTTGCCTTAGTTCACTGACCTTCATTGGTGGTTTTTAGAACCTAATACTGCATTGATTTAATCTCAATTTATGACATCACATTACATCAAAGGCGTGGGGGCGTGGCTTGCAGGTTGGGCAAGCATTGCATCTCTCAGTGTATAGCCTGCCTGGAAATTAGAATAACTTGAGGAACTCTGAAGTCTACTGAAGTTTGGTCAAGAACAGGATTGACTAAAGCACATATTGTATGTTTTGTTGGTATCAAATCTGTGAGATGAGTTTTGTGGCAGGAAATTTGTTGGAAGTCTGTCCTTTTAGTCAACATTTTTTGGGTAAGTGTAATACCATTACATGTCATTTAGCAGACGCTTTTATCCAAAGCGACTTACAATGGAATTGAGTACAGTCAGCGAGGGGTGGAATCGAACTTGCGACCATTGCGACCATGATGTTTTTCGCACACAGGGTACCGGTCTTAACCACTGAGCCACTCCCAACATACTGCATGTTAGATGCTGGAAGTATCTTGTGTTTATACTGCTTTCCAAGGAAGAATTCGATTATTTTTAATCACTTAAAATAGTTCTGGTCCTATCCAAAGCAGTGAAGTTGACCCATGATAACCATTGAAGAAAATAAGAAAATACCAGTTCTGCCATTGGCTGGCAAAATTTAAGATGTGATAAGTATGTTAAAATCTTAATGTAAAATCATTGTTGTGTTGACACTGGGTACAGTGCCATGCATTTTTTGTTCTCCAATGGTTATTTATTGTGGTGACTGTGAGATGACAGTTATATGGTCAATCCACTAGGTCGCACCACAATTTCATTAGTTACCAGTAAGGTTAAAAACACTGTAGAGCAAGAAAATAGTTCATGCCAAGTCGTGTGAGAAATGATGTGACTGAGCTGCACACAGTGTCATCAAAGGAAAAATAAACTTCATTGTTCATTCAGACGTCTCTCTTGATTTACCACATTTATTGATAGCTTTTATAGTGGAAGTGAATATCCAACGTTCACCACAGTAGATCTAACAAACGTAGACAATTCGTAACTGCAGCAGTTTTGATTTAATATGCAGTCGTTAACTATGAATTGTTTTGTTTTGTTACAGACTTGATGAATGTCTCAGAGACATCAAGTCCTAAATGCCCTAAATGACTCGGAACAAAAAACAAGGTCATTATACCCTAAACACCTTGGAGAACAACTTAGATGACATTGTCATGGCTTCCAGCTCTACTGTGAGGAACCTTGGAGTTATTTTTGACCAGGAAATATCATTTGATTCACACAAACTCATTTCCAGAGCAGCCTTCTTTCACCTGCGGCGCATAAAAATTAGAAACACTTTGTCCTCAAATGCTGAAAAACTAATTCATGGGTTACCCATTACATCTAGATTGGATTACTGCAACTCATTACTACCTGGATGTTCCAACAAGTCTATTAAAACCCTCTAGTTAATTCAAAATGCTGCAGCACAAGTTTTAATAGGAACTAGAAAGTTACTATATCATCCCAACAGATCACTTCGGTCCCAAAATGCATGCTTACTTGTGGTTCCCCAGAGTCTATAAGAGTAGAATGGGAGGCAGAGACTTCAGTTACCAGGCTCCTCTCCTGTGGAACCAGTTCCCAGTGTTGGTTTGGGTGGTGGACACTCGCTCTATGTTTAAAGTTAGACTTAAAACTTTCTTTTTTGATAAAGCTTACAGTTAGGGGTGGCTCAGGGAAACAATCACCATCTCTTAGTTAAGCTGCTATAGACCCAGACTGCTGGGGGAATTCCTGTGGTGCACTCACACTCACTCTCTCACTCAGGGTATGAACAGGACTTCATTACATCACATTATTTCTCTCCCTAGTTTGTGTCTCTCTGTCTTCATCTTGCAGCCTGCAGGATCCAGATCCAGTTTTGAGGCTATTATTATGATTATCATTCATATCATAACGTCTTTATTATGCTGTAATTAAAGTTGATATCGGTACAATTTTTTATTAACAATATCTGCTGTTGCCTGTATAAATGAGATTGTAGCACTCTAAACATGTCGTAACTCATTCAGAACTGTCCTGTCTTCCTGATATGAATGGATTTTCAGTTATCTGAATTACTTTATTACAAAATTGATTTAATTGCAATAGTATTCTTTAAATGTTGTTAGTTACTCCCTCTGGACACCTCCATGGCCAAAATGCCTGATTGACTTACATTAAAACCATATTTATTAATTTCACTGCCATTACAGTTTTACACCAAGCCAGTGTTTTACTCTCATACATACAAGGAAGATGATGTTTGGCAAATGATAATGGCTCTGTCACAGTGGAAAAACCCCAAAACAGACTCATCTCAGTCTCACTTCTGAGCCCATGTGGTTTCTGTACTAATTGTAGTTTATAAAAATCTGTCTTGGGCAGACATAAATACAAGACATATAAATATAAAAGTGACGTGGTTAACAGTCCTGGATTCCCAAAGACCCTGAAGTAACGTCCTCCTGGCTCATTCTGGAAAAAGCAGCTTGATGATCTGTTCAATCGAATGGTTCCCTGGAGAAGAGAAATATGAAAATTGTGATTTGGCTCACAGTCAATATTTTGTCAATACACCCAAATTAGTAAATATCTTTCTGAAAATGACCACTTTCTCTTCTTTCTCTTCTTCTTCTATATAGTTGACCCACCTACCAGCAGGGGCACCCACAAAAACAAAAGGCTCACCATATACTGTTAATGCCTTCTTAAGTATAAACCATTTCTGACTAGAAAGAAAAAAGTAGGAGACTGAGGAAATAAGCTTTCTTTTCTGTGCAAAGGTGAGAGCAAGCAGCATATCTAAAATATAAAATATAAAATATCATGGACTTAAGCAGGTGTATATTTTATTACGTGTTTTTGTGTCTCTGTTTTTCTCTTGCGTCCACTGTGACAACCATGTTCTCAGTTTTCTGGCAGTTTAATTTTGCCAATTGTAACATGGTTTTCCACGTACCAGTTCACAGCAGCTTCTCCTCTGCTCAGTCTTCCTTCAAATTGTCAATTAGCTTCTGTGTCTGATGGGCAAGCCTCCTCTTCTCAGCCTGCTGCTTCTTCAGAGCTTCATCTGCTTTCTTACTCTGGTATATCTTCACCCCAGCAAACGCTAAACACAGCAGCAGTGTCTTCAGGGCCAGAATGTATAGGAGAACGGGGACATTGTCCAAAGCCTGAGAAAAGCGTGGACACACACACACACACAACTTAAGCCTCAGCTGTGTACATTGAAGTAGCAAGGGGGAGGTGGTATGTGTGTGACTGAGTGAGAGAGAGGGACAGCTGCACTCACAGACCACACTTCAGTACATGTGAGCTTTAGTACAACTAATAACAATGATAATTCCGCCTACGAAACCACTGAGGTAGATAAACGAGCTGCATTTGTCCGTTTTATTATGATTATTACAACCTACACTTAAGGGCTCAAAGTCAGTAAAAAAGAAACACATCACTGCTAGCTTGCTCAGCTGTAGTAACATTAGCATTCAACTGGAAACGTCTGAGACAGTTACACAAAAAAAAAGGCAGCAACAACTTTTCACCCGGCCGGAAAATACCTGTTTAATTATTTACCAGGTTTCTAAATAGAATTTTGTGGGATAATTACCTTCCAGTTGATCATTTTCGCTTCAGTCGTGGTGACTTCTCCTGTGCACTGTTGAGGCGATAGCGTTAAAAATACTCTTCTGCAGGGCGGGGCCTGCCAGTACGAGCCAATCAGAATGCAGTCTGTTGTACGTTATCTGTGTTGCGTTCACTGTCCGTGTCAGACACATACTATTGCAAATGTTCCACGTCTATATTTGGCAGGCCTCTTAGTATAGCTCAACCACTGTAGCAAAGATGTCCTAGATTAATATTATTGACAACGCTATACATTGATGTACGCGCGAGATGTGTTTGAATTTCATTAGTGGCGTCTTTTTTATGTTTCGTTTCTGTAATTTCCATTTTCCTTGTTAAAGTGAATGTATCACTGTCCTTTCCCTTCACAACATACTGTATATTAACACCTCTATGAATGTTCGAGCAAACTCTCCCTCTCTCTCTCTCTCTCTCTCTCTCCCATTTAACAATATATTGAATGAAAGTCTGAATATTATTAAAGAAAGTCTGAATATATTTAAAGAAAGTCTGAATATACTGTATACATGAAAGTCTGAATACATATTAACAAAGTCTGAATATATATATATATATATATATATATATATATATATATACAAAGTCTGAATATATGTATGAAAAGGTGAATATATATATGAAAAGTCTGAATATATGTATGAAAAGGTGAATATATGTATGAAAAGGTGAATATATGTATGAAAATGTGAATATATATATGAAAAGTCTGAATATGTGTATGAAAAGGTGAATATATATATGAAAAGTCTGAATATATGCATGAAAAGGTGAATATATATATGAAAAGTCTGAATAGGAAGGAATTACATTTTAAAATGACATTAAATGAATGATCCAGGTCAGCCATCACCATATGTCCCCAGCTGCCCTTCTCCACAGATTCCTGCTCATGACAAGTATGAGTCAGTGAATCTGTTCACAGCAGCAGAGGAGCTGGAATCCTTGGGTCTCTGATCTGGCTGCATCCCTGTGAGCAACCCACTGAAGATGGTGTCATTGTGGCGTTTCCCTCCCCAGCCAGAGTTCATTGACTGCATTTCTGAGTCTATCTCCAAAGTACTTTCAGCTCCACCCTTTTTCATATGGAAGCCAGAGAATGATAACCCAGTGAGAAGGCTGAGGAACAGTTACCCCCTACCATTCATTGTAGGTCGCTTAAGCCTTAAATTGTCTTTACAGGTGTTGGGTAGACCTTGTGTGATTGTGGGCCACACTGTACAGTATTACCTGTTGTCTTCCAGGCTGTGCTGCAAAGTTTGCCACAAGAAGTGATATGCTGACAAACCACTGGGGCTGTTAAAAGATTATTTAAATAAACAATATTTACAATATTTACAATATTTAAGCGCTAATGTTAAATAAACATAATCCAATTCATTACTGTCTCTATGTGCCATTAAGACAAGAGAATAATGTATATTCATCAGTAAAACATTGTAACAACTGACTTCAATTTCGGTTGAATGTGTTACAAATGAAATAAGAAACTCTGACCTAACCAACCAAATATGCACCACCTTACCTTTATTCCTAAGTAACGCTGCTGTCCACTACAAATAAGTCGAGTTATAAAGAACAAACAGCAGCAAAGGAAGCATAGACAATCTCTGGCAGTTTGTTTAAGTCGAGTTTTGATTGTTTTCCTTCATATGTGTCGAGTCATTTATTATCTGTCATTGTTAATATATTGTCAATGAAAATGAGAATACTATACTATAGTAGCCGTGTAGTATGCCACATAATTCACAAAAACTATACATAAGCATGTTTTTTCTATGAAGTTATTGAAAGCGGTCTGGGGATGCATGGGTCCACATTCATTTGCATGTGATGTGTGAACACAATCCGTCCTCATGATGCATTAAAGGACCGCCTCTTCAGATGACCTCTGACCTGCTGCAGTTTCACACACCCAGTTAAAAAACAAGACACAGCTCTCCTGTGTTGATATGAAAGCATAGGAGTAGACCAATGTAAAGACACAGCCATACGTTAGATTTAGTGCCTTTATAATAGCATTTGCAGATTTTGTTACAGTATTGGAAATATCATGGATGACAGTAGGAAGGAGAGGAAGAGAGGAGAGGAGAGGACTTTATTGACATTATACAACTGAAATTGCACAACAAAATTACAAAGTCAGATGGAGGATTGATCAGGCGCTGCGACTGAGCAGAATCCCCCCAAAACATACTGTATATTAGATTTGTTTACCTTCATCATGACACAGTTGTCACCACAAAATGCAAATGTTTTTTTTATGAAACATTTTATTTAGCATGAATAGTCCCACCATCCCATACAAACTCACAATTCACTGTAATCTGCAACATGTTTGAATCTAGTCAATATGATGTTTGGGCCTCATTCCCCAGAATCTTCTGCCACTTGGGAGTCCGGTCTCGGTTTGGCCAGGTTAGCCCTGATGCGAGCCTGGTCCACAGCGTCCAGCAGGTTTTTGGAGTCT
Organism: Solea senegalensis; assembly: GCF_019176455.1. Lineage (NCBI taxonomy): Eukaryota > Metazoa > Chordata > Actinopteri > Pleuronectiformes > Soleidae > Solea > Solea senegalensis. The sequence continues at coordinate 21,956,516 of NC_058022.1, forward strand.
AGAGCCAGAGCGTGAGCAGCTGCCAACATCTGTCGCTGGCACTCCTCCTTCAGTGACGTGACTGAGTTCTGCTGAGCCAGTCGCATCTTGTTGATCAGCTCCCCTAAGTCCTTGTTTAGCAGCTTCTTAGTGCCTTCAATCTGAAATGGAGAGGAAATACACTTATCTCAATTATTTTTTGTTGAGATGCATGTCTGCATTTTTTAAAATCGGTATGGCTGTAAATTAGTTGGTAAATAAATATGCATCGACAGTTTGTCATCTTTAAAAAGTGGGTCTCCAAACAGAAAGTTTGGGAAATACTGATGTAATGCAAAGACACTTTACTAAAATTCATCATCCAGGTGTTTCAATGGATTTTTAAAATGCATACTGGAATCCTGTCATTTAAGAATAGTAGGAAGTACAATATAATACTTTATTCGATGAGGAAAGGAGTGAGGCTCACCTCTGTGGTGACAGAGCAGTGTAAAGATGGCAGGATCTCATCAACACTCTGTATCAGGTTACGGAGTGTGACACCCACTGCCTGGTCGGTGGGCAAGGATTGGGGAGTCGGAACAGGAAGAGAGTGAGGGATGTGGAAGAATGGGAGGGGAAATACAGTCCAAAGGTTAAATGTAAATTGTAAATACAATAAGAGCACTTAAACACTTTGTCACCTTTGTTTTACATACAGCCTGAAATGTGTATGTACCTGCTTATAGCTATTACCATCGTATTGTCACTGAGATACAAGATATAGCTCAACTTGTTAAATAGGACTGAACCGTGTTGCATTTAAATTGAAGCCAAATCCTAAATCTAGATCAAATCTGGATGAAACTTAATGTGATGATACCTATCCTGTACACACATGCTGATACTAAGTTTGACAGAGTTTTGACCATTATAAGACATTGGGTTTCAAAAGTGAATGGGAACATTCTGTATAGTGTGATCACCTACCCATCACAAAAAAAAATCAGATTGATCCGTGAAAAAGAAATGTCGGAAGGACAAATTTACAGATAGTCCAGATTGAAAATGTAACATATAAATATTTAGGATTTTGGTCGGATGACAAGTTTCGTTAAAAATGCATCTATTATGTAATTTGAGAGAAGCTGCTACCCCCAACTAGTTTTTTGTTTAATCTTTACTGATATTGTAAAATGAGGAAAATTTATATCTAAAATATTATCATAAATATTATGTTAGAAGACTAAATGACCTCTGCATTTGGGTGCAGGGAAAACCTTAATATATTGGTCTCTGTTATCGGCATATTGGATATCGGCAAACAGTCCAGTCTTGTGGATCCTTGTATATGTGTTGTGTATTTTTTAATTGATCTGTAACTGTGAGCTGTGTTAGCCATGGATGTCTTACTCGTAAGACTTCCTGGTTAAATAAATGTGAGATAATAGCAGTGAATCTGTTGTTGCTGGGCATACTTTGACAGCACTGGGATACTCAGAGGCGGACAGAGTGCTGACATCATTCTTCAGATGGACCACCTGTTGCACCATCACCATGACCCCAGTGTAAACCTGATCCCCTGACCGGTCCAGCTCAGCTGTGGGGCGAGGCTTGAAACACAAATCAAAAATAATTTTTCATGGTTTATACTATTATACTATATGTACATATATCCTATATTAATTCTTGTTGATATTTTCAGAAAATAAGAACAATTAAAAGCTTGGTTTTCTTTACCTGTGTGACTGGAGGAGGCATTGGTGGCTTCTCCGGAGGCCCTGACACACAGAAAAGACATCAAATTGTGCTTCCAGGCTTAAGGGGGAATTCCAGTATTTTTAAGTGCTATTCACATACACATACACATTTATAAACATAGAGCCAAGGTTGAAAAATACCAGAATTCCCCTTTAAATGTTTTACAATTTAGAAAAATTTATTTACTTATTCTCTAAGTGGACTCACCATTTTCTGGGCTTTTTTCAGGTGGCTGAAAAAATACAGACAAAAAATCAGGAATGTGTGTGTGTGTGTGTGTATGTCATTTTACTTTCTACTGCCACAGTGTGGAGAAGAATAAAACTACACTGCAATGGCTACAGGAAACCATAGTAAACCAGTGGCCAAAGGTCAAACAGTGTGCTTATGTGTGTGTTCTTGTATGTGTAGGAGGACCTTTAGGACCTTTTCTGACATAAACACTGACCTTGTCAGGGTCAGTAGTCCTCATGGAGACTAAAACCTGGTCCTAATGAGGCAGAAACTAATTTCTGAGGAACTGGTTTAGTTTAGGGCAAACATTTTAATTACAGTTAGTGTAATGTGAAATGTGTTTTAAAAAATACGTTGTCATAATTATAATGGCACAAATCATTTTTTATTTGAAAATTGCTTTCTCTGGAAGCAATATTTAAAGGCGACATAGACCGGAAACTCCAATTAACGCTGCGTTTGTGTGTGTATCTGCGTCATTACCTCGTTTATGAAACCCTAAAGTTTCAGAACAAACAGTTCAGCCACTGCTGAGAAAATAGTGTTGTATTGTTTTCCTGGGCTCTGTGAAGCGGATCGGCACTTCCTTAATTTGATGTCGTCATCAAAAATCCTCACCACTCCTCTCACCACCATAGCGCCTCCTGGTGCGGGCACTAGTCCGGGCACATCCGGTTGCGTACATTCAACCGCAGAAGATCAAGAACTACTCTCGTTGTAGCTGCTGAGATGCAGAGCATCCACCGTGCCAGAGGGGGAGCTGTGTATCTGAGAGCTGGCCTATCTATTACGTCACTTCCAGGTACCTGGCCAATCACAGGACAGTGGGAAAGCTCTCGTTGGCTGGCCAATCACAACACAGTCCACGTTCTGGGGGTGTGGTTTTGAAACACAAAACTGAAACAGCCGCTCTGAAACAGCGCGGCTGACTAGAGCGTCAGTGAGGAGATATTTTGATCGGCTCGTTTGCAGCGATTAGGAGGTTTTTAACCATGAAAACAAGTTAATATATGTAAGTAGACCTCCATAACTAACATATATGTGTGATACAAGCATTCGATGTCACCTTTAAGGTATTTGTATTGCTGAAAATGTATTGATTCACAAAAAAGTGAACCATTTGTTCTAATATTGATACTTCTTTCAATAAATGTTATACTTGACACATTGTTACAATTTTCTTTTGAGTCGGGGCGGGAACTTTCTTCCTCCCTCCAAAGGGGGGCCCAACAGAAAAAGGTTTGAGAACCATGATAAAATAAGAAATACTGGATTGTTTTTATGTTGTCCAAATATCTGTGAGTCAATGCAGTGTCCTAAGAAGAATAACTGCACAAACCTCTGTGTGTGTGTGTGTGTGTGTGTGTGTGTGTCCGCCTGTGTGTGTGTGTGTGTGTGTGTGTGTGCGTGTGCATGTGTGTGTGTGTGTGTACCTTGATTTGTGAATTTGTGACAGGATCCTATAGGAAAACATAGAAAAGTTCATCTGGTAAGACATGTCACAGTGCCTCCTCTATCCTCACGTCACAGTGTGTGTGTGAGTGTGTGAGTGTGTCTTACCAGTTGTCTTTCCTCCTGCTCCAGCCACTGTTTATCCAGCATCATCTCTTTTCTTTGTCTTTGTAACGTGTCCTCCACTTGTGATTGTACTTTCTCCCACTCTGGCCGGCAGTCCTTCTCTGCTGCCTACACACACACATGCATACAGGTTTGTTCATTAAAATTGATATTTATTTTAGATGCAAACCTGTGATTTTATAACATTTGCAGACTTTTTAGGAATTGTTCTTCTGTTAAAAATACTTCACAGCAGCATGCTGAGTAGTGATTGTTTTAAACACCTGCATGTGTGAAACCCGGGGAAGAGTGTTGCCTTGTAATCTGGATGGCTGAAGAGAGAGGGAAAAAAAGGGTCATTTATTTGAAGGCTGTTAGGTCAAAAATTCTGGGTTCACATAAAAAACAAGCAAACAAACAAACAAACATCTATAACATGTAACTAAAGGTGTTGCCATGTTGTAAATCATACCTTGGGTGGGGGATCTGCGCCGCCGGAGAAGAATAACGATGGGATGGAGCTGGACCTGTCTGGTTTCAGATCCTGCTTCAGCTCCATCCTGTGGATCTCACTATCAAACGGACAGATGCAGTTAGTGTGTGTGAGTGTGTGTTTGTGTGTGTGTCAGGGGAAAGAATGTTTCCAACTCATTAAAGGGTAACTAAACCCCCTTTTCCAAGGCTAACACTGCCCAATGCCTGACTTTAAAAAAAGGAGTGGGCTGATGCTGTGTTCCATTTGTAGTCAGAACTCAGAATTTTAACTTGGAGCAACCTCACATACCAAGATGGCTGCACCATACAAACACTGCTTCTTTTACCATGAATAGCACTTCTGTCATATTTCATATTTCACAGCAAATGTACATGTCTACAGTAATTTTTAACAGTATATATGTTGCTACGCTGTTTGTGTGCACAAAATACCATGTAGAGCATGTTAGCAACTGGTGTTGCTAACACTGGCTAGCATGAGATACGTTTGTGTTTTTAACTTCTTCACTGGAAATTGCTGGTTTGGTACTGGTTTTATGCTGGTCATGTTGGTAGACCATAAGGATGCTGGTGGACCAGCATAGACCAGCATAAACCAAAATTGACCAAAATGGATCAACATGGACAGCATAGACCAGCATAGACCAAAGTGGACCAGCATAGACCAGCAAAAACCAGCATAATGATGCAGGTGGACCAGCATAGACCAGCAAAGACTAGCATAATGATGCTGGTGGACCAGCATAGACCAGCA